>NW_027364741.1:0-181935 GCF_046119375.1 Phyllobates terribilis
AATCTTCTTTATCCTGCTAGGATTAGCAGGAAAAAGCAAAAAATTTCAGAATTGCACCTTGCAATGTGGAGATATTACTGTTTGTGCATTTACAATATTCATTGATTTTTGCCATTGAAAAACATGTTTTTCATATACCAGAAATGTTTGAAGCTACTGACTGAATGAAAGGAGCTGGCATCTCACTCTCTTTGAATCTTCTTTATCATGCTAGGATTAGCAGGAAAAAGCAAAAAATTTCAGAATTGCACCTTGCAATGTGGAGATATTACTGTTTGTGCATTTACAATATTCATTGATTTTTGCCATTGAAAAACATGTTTTTCATATACCAGGAATGTTTGAAGCTACTGACTGAATGAAATTAGCTGGCATCTCACTCTCTTTGAATCTTCTTTATCCTGCTAGGATTAGCAGGAAAAAGCAAAAAATTTCAGAATTGCACCTTGCAATGTGGAGATATTACTGTTTGTGCATTTACAATATTCATTGATTTTTGCCATTGAAAAACATCCAGAAATGTTTGAAGCTACTGACTGAATGAAAGGAGCTGGCATCTCACTCTCTTTGAATCTTCTTTATCATGCTAGGATTAGCAGGAAAAAGCAAAAAATTTCAGAATTGCACCTTGCAATGTGGAGATATTACTGTTTGTGCATTTACAATATTCATTGATTTTTGCCATTGAAAAACATCATGTTATTCATATACCAGAAATGTTTGAAGCTACTGACTGAATGAAAGGAGCTGGCATCTCACTCTCTTTGAATCTTCTTTATCATGCTAGGATTAACAGGAAAAAGCAAAAAATTTCAGAATTGCACCTTGCAATGTGGAGATATTACTGTTTGTGCATTTACAATATTCATTGATTTTTGCCATTGAAAAACGTCCAGAAATGTTTGAAGCTACTGACTGAATGAAAGGAGCTGGCATCTCACTCTCTTTGAATCTTCTTTATCCTGCTAGGATTAGCAGGAAAAAGCAAAAAATTTCAGAATTGCACCTTGCAATGTGGAGATATTACTGTTTGTGCATTTACAATATTCATTGATTTTTGCCATTGAAAAACATGTTTTTCATATACCAGAAATGTTTGAAGCTACTGACTGAATGAAAGGAGCTGGCATCTCACTCTCTTTGAATCTTCTTTATCATGCTAGGATTAGCAGGAGAAAGCAAAAAATTTCAGAATTGCACCTTGCAATGTGGAGATATTACTGTTTGTGCATTTACAATATTCATTGATTTTTGCCATTGAAAAACATGTTTTTCATATACCAGGAATGTTTGAAGCTACTGACTGAATGAAAGGAGCTGGCATCTCACTCTCTTTGAATCTTCTTTATCCTGCTAGGATTAGCAGGAAAAAGCAAAAAATTTCAGAATTGCACCTTGCAATGTGGAGATATTACTGTTTGTGCATTTACAATATTCATTGATTTTTGCCATTGAAAAACGTCCAGAAATGTTTGAAGCTACTGACTGAATGAAAGGAGCTGGCATCTCACTCTCTTTGAATCTTCTTTATCATGCTAGGATTAGCAGGAAAAAGCAAAAAATTTCAGAATTGCACCTTGCAATGTGGAGATATTACTGTTTGTGCATTTACAATATTCATTGATTTTTGCCATTGAAAAACGTTTTTCATATACCAGAAATGTTTGAAGCTACTGACTGAATGAAAGGAGCTGGCATCTCACTCTCTTTGAATCTTCTTTATCATGCTAGGATTAGCAGGAAAAAGCAAAAAATTTCAGAATTGCACCTTGCAATGTGGAGATATTACTGTTTGTGCATTTACAATATTCATTGATTTTTGCCATTGAAAAACATGTTTTTCATATACCAGAAATGTTTGAAGCTACTGACTGAATGAAAGGAGCTGGCATCTCACTCTCTTTGAATCTTGTTTATCATGCTAGGATTAGCAGGAAAAAGCAAAAAATTTCAGAATTGCACCTTGCAATGTGGAGATATTACTGTTTGTGCATTTACAATATTCATTGATTTTTGCCATTGAAAAACATGTTTTTCATATACCAGAAATGTTTGAAGCTACTGACTGAATGAAAGGAGCTGGCATCTCACTCTCTTTGAATCTTCTTTATCATGCTAGGATTAACAGGAAAAAGCAAAAAATTTCAGAATTGCACCTTGCAATGTGGAGATATTACTGTTTGTGCATTTACAATATTCATTGATTTTTGCCATTGAAAAACGTCCAGAAATGTTTGAAGCTACTGACTGAATGAAAGGAGCTGGCATCTCACTCTCTTTGAATCTTCTTTATCATGCTAGGATTAGCAGGAAAAAGCAAAAAATTTCAGAATTGCACCTTGCAATGTGGAGATATTACTGTTTGTGCATTTACAATATTCATTGATTTTTGCCATTGAAAAACATGTTTTTCATATACCAGAAATGTTTGAAGCTACTGACTGAATGAAAGGAGCTGGCATCTCACTCTCTTTGAATCTTCTTTATCCTGCTAGGATTAGCAGGAAAAAGCAAAAAATTTCAGAATTGCACCTTGCAATGTGGAGATATTACTGTTTGTGCATTTACAATATTCATTGATTTTTGCCATTGAAAAACATGTTTTTCATATACCAGAAATGTTTGAAGCTACTGACTGAATGAAAGGAGCTGGCATCTCACTCTCTTTGAATCTTCTTTATCATGCTAGGATTAGCAGGAAAAAGCAAAAAATTTCAGAATTGCACCTTGCAATGTGGAGATATTACTGTTTGTGCATTTACAATATTCATTGATTTTTGCCATTGAAAAACATGTTTTTCATATACCAGGAATGTTTGAAGCTACTGACTGAATGAAAGGAGCTGGCATCTCACTCTCTTTGAATCTTCTTTATCCTGCTAGGATTAGCAGGAAAAAGCAAAAAATTTCAGAATTGCACCTTGCAATGTGGAGATATTACTGTTTGTGCATTTACAATATTCATTGATTTTTGCCATTGAAAAACGTCCAGAAATGTTTGAAGCTACTGACTGAATGAAAGGAGCTGGCATCTCACTCTCTTTGAATCTTCTTTATCATGCTAGGATTAGCAGGAAAAAGCAAAAAATTTCAGAATTGCACCTTGCAATGTGGAGATATTACTGTTTGTGCATTTACAATATTCATTGATTTTTGCCATTGAAAAACATGTTTTTCATATACCAGAAATGTTTGAAGCTACTGACTGAATGAAAGGAGCTGGCATCTCACTCTCTTTGAATCTTCTTTATCATGCTAGGATTAGCAGGAAAAAGCAAAACATTTCAGAATTGCACCTTGCAATGTGGAGATATTACTGTTTGTGCATTTACAATATTCATTGATTTTTGCCATTGAAAAACATGTTTTTCATATACCAGAAATGTTTGAAGCTACTGACTGAATGAAAGGAGCTGGCATCTCACTCTCTTTGAATCTTCTTTATCATGCTAGGATTAGCAGGAAAAAGCAAAAAATTTCAGAATTGCACCTTGCAATGTGGAGATATTACTGTTTGTGCATTTACAATATTCATTGATTTTTGCCATTGAAAAACGTTTTTCATATACCAGAAATGTTTGAAGCTACTGACTGAATGAAAGGAGCTGGCATCTCACTCTCTTTGAATCTTCTTTATCATGCTAGGATTAGCAGGAAAAAGCAAAAAATTTCAGAATTGCACCTTGCAATGTGGAGATATTACTGTTTGTGCATTTACAATATTCATTGATTTTTGCCATTGAAAAACATGTTTTTCATATACCAGAAATGTTTGAAGCTACTGACTGAATGAAAGGAGCTGGCATCTCACTCTCTTTGAATCTTCTTTATCATGCTAGGATTAGCAGGAAAAAGCAAAAAATTTCAGAATTGCACCTTGCAATGTGGAGATATTACTGTTTGTGCATTTACAATATTCATTGATTTTTGCCATTGAAAAACATGTTTTTCATATACCAGAAATGTTTGAAGCTACTGACTGAATGAAAGGAGCTGGCATCTCACTCTCTTTGAATCTTCTTTATCATGCTAGGATTAACAGGAAAAAGCAAAAAATTTCAGAATTGCACCTTGCAATGTGGAGATATTACTGTTTGTGCATTTACAATATTCATTGATTTTTGCCATTGAAAAACGTCCAGAAATGTTTGAAGCTACTGACTGAATGAAAGGAGCTGGCATCTCACTCTCTTTGAATCTTCTTTATCATGCTAGGATTAGCAGGAAAAAGCAAAAAATTTCAGAATTGCACCTTGCAATGTGGAGATATTACTGTTTGTGCATTTACAATATTCATTGATTTTTGCCATTGAAAAACATGTTTTTCATATACCAGAAATGTTTGAAGCTACTGACTGAATGAAAGGAGCTGGCATCTCACTCTCTTTGAATCTTCTTTATCCTGCTAGGATTAGCAGGAAAAAGCAAAAAATTTCAGAATTGCACCTTGCAATGTGGAGATATTACTGTTTGTGCATTTACAATATTCATTGATTTTTGCCATTGAAAAACATGTTTTTCATATACCAGAAATGTTTGAAGCTACTGACTGAATGAAAGGAGCTGGCATCTCACTCTCTTTGAATCTTCTTTATCATGCTAGGATTAGCAGGAAAAAGCAAAAAATTTCAGAATTGCACCTTGCAATGTGGAGATATTACTGTTTGTGCATTTACAATATTCATTGATTTTTGCCATTGAAAAACATGTTTTTCATATACCAGGAATGTTTGAAGCTACTGACTGAATGAAAGGAGCTGGCATCTCACTCTCTTTGAATCTTCTTTATCCTGCTAGGATTAGCAGGAAAAAGCAAAAAATTTCAGAATTGCACCTTGCAATGTGGAGATATTACTGTTTGTGCATTTACAATATTCATTGATTTTTGCCATTGAAAAACGTCCAGAAATGTTTGAAGCTACTGACTGAATGAAAGGAGCTGGCATCTCACTCTCTTTGAATCTTCTTTATCATGCTAGGATTAGCAGGAAAAAGCAAAAAATTTCAGAATTGCACCTTGCAATGTGGAGATATTACTGTTTGTGCATTTACAATATTCATTGATTTTTGCCATTGAAAAACATGTTTTTCATATACCAGAAATGTTTGAAGCTACTGACTGAATGAAAGGAGCTGGCATCTCACTCTCTTTGAATCTTCTTTATCATGCTAGGATTAGCAGGAAAAAGCAAAACATTTCAGAATTGCACCTTGCAATGTGGAGATATTACTGTTTGTTCATTTACAATATTCATTGATTTTTGCCATTGAAAAACATGTTTTTCATATACCAGAAATGTTTGAAGCTACTGACTGAATGAAAGGAGCTGGCATCTCACTCTCTTTGAATCTTCTTTATCATGCTAGGATTAACAGGAAAAAGCAAAAAATTTCAGAATTGCACCTTGCAATGTGGAGATATTACTGTTTGTGCATTTACAATATTCATTGATTTTTGCCATTGAAAAACATGTTTTTCATATACCAGAAATGTTTGAAGCTACTGACTGAATGAAAGGAGCTGGCATCTCACTGTCTTTGAATCTTCTTCATCCTGCTAGGATTAGCAGGAAAAAGCAAAAAATTTCAGAATTGCACCTTGCAATGTGGAGATATTACTGTTTGTGCATTTACAATATTCATTGATTTTTGCCATTGAAAAACATGTTTTTCATATACCAGAAATGTTTGAAGCTACTGACTGAATGAAAGGAGCTGGCATCTCACTCTCTTTGAATCTTCTTTATCCTGCTAGGATTAGCAGGAAAAAGCAAAAAATTTCAGAATTGCACCTTGCAATGTGGAGATATTACTGTTTGTGCATTTACAATATTCATTGATTTTTGCCATTGAAAAACATGTTTTTCATATACCAGAAATGTTTGAAGCTACTGACTGAATGAAAGGAGCTGGCATCTCACTCTCTTTGAATCTTCTTCATCCTGCTAGGATTAGCAGGAAAAAGCAAAAAATTTCAGAATTGCACCTTGCAATGTGGAGATATTACTGTTTGTGCATTTACAATATTCATTGATTTTTGCCATTGAAAAACATGTTTTTCATATACCAGAAATGTTTGAAGCTACTGACTGAATGAAAGGAGCTGGCATCTCACTCTCTTTGAATCTTCTTTATCATGCTAGGATTAGCAGGAAAAAGCAAAAAATTTCAGAATTGCACCTTGCAATGTGGAGATATTACTGTTTGTGCATTTACAATATTCATTGATTTTTGCCATTGAAAAACATGTTTTTCATATACCAGAAATGTTTGAAGCTACTGACTGAATGAAAGGAGCTGGCATCTCACTCTCTTTGAATCTTCTTTATCATGCTAGGATTAGCAGGAAAAAGCAAAAAATTTCAGAATTGCACCTTGCAATGTGGAGATATTACTGTTTGTGCATTTACAATATTCATTGATTTTTGCCATTGAAAAACATGTTTTTCATATACCAGAAATGTTTGAAGCTACTGACTGAATGAAAGGAGCTGGCATCTCACTCTCTTTGAATCTTCTTTATCATGCTAGGATTAACAGGAAAAAGCAAAAAATTTCAGAATTGCACCTTGCAATGTGGAGATATTACTGTTTGTGCATTTACAATATTCATTGATTTTTGCCATTGAAAAACGTCCAGAAATGTTTGAAGCTACTGACTGAATGAAAGGAGCTGGCATCTCACTCTCTTTGAATCTTCTTTATCATGCTAGGATTAGCAGGAAAAAGCAAAAAATTTCAGAATTGCACCTTGCAATGTGGAGATATTACTGTTTGTGCATTTACAATATTCATTGATTTTTGCCATTGAAAAACATGTTTTTCATATACCAGAAATGTTTGAAGCTACTGACTGAATGAAAGGAGCTGGCATCTCACTCTCTTTGAATCTTCTTTATCATGCTAGGATTAGCAGGAAAAAGCAAAACATTTCAGAATTGCACCTTGCAATGTGGAGATATTACTGTTTGTGCATTTACAATATTCATTGATTTTTGCCATTGAAAAACATGTTTTTCATATACCAGAAATGTTTGAAGCTACTGACTGAATGAAAGGAGCTGGCATCTCACTCTCTTTGAATCTTCTTTATCATGCTAGGATTAACAGGAAAAAGCAAAAAATTTCAGAATTGCACCTTGCAATGTGGAGATATTACTGTTTGTGCATTTACAATATTCATTGATTTTTGCCATTGAAAAACATGTTTTTCATATACCAGAAATGTTTGAAGCTACTGACTGAATGAAAGGAGCTTGGCATCTCACTGTCTTTGAATCTTCTTCATCCTGCTAGGATTAGCAGGAAAAAGCAAAAAATTTCAGAATTGCACCTTGCAATGTGGAGATATTACTGTTTGTGCATTTACAATATTCATTGATTTTTGCCATTGAAAAACATGTTTTTCATATACCAGAAATGTTTGAAGCTACTGACTGAATGAAAGGAGCTGGCATCTCACTCTCTTTGAATCTTCTTTATCCTGCTAGGATTAGCAGGAAAAAGCAAAAAATTTCAGAATTGCACCTTGCAATGTGGAGATATTACTGTTTGTGCATTTACAATATTCATTGATTTTTGCCATTGAAAAACATGTTTTTCATATACCAGAAATGTTTGAAGCTACTGACTGAATGAAAGGAGCTGGCATCTCACTCTCTTTGAATCTTCTTTATCATGCTAGGATTAGCAGGAAAAAGCAAAAAATTTCAGAATTGCACCTTGCAATGTGGAGATATTACTGTTTGTGCATTTACAATATTCATTGATTTTTGCCATTGAAAAACATGTTTTTCATATACCAGAAATGTTTGAAGCTACTGACTGAATGAAAGGAGCTGGCATCTCACTCTCTTTGAATCTTCTTTATCCTGCTAGGATTAGCAGGAAAAAGCAAAAAATTTCAGAATTGCACCTTGCAATGTGGAGATATTACTGTTTGTGCATTTACAATATTCATTGATTTTTGCCATTGAAAAACATGTTTTTCATATACCAGAAATGTTTGAAGCTACTGACTGAATGAAAGGAGCTGGCATCTCACTCTCTTTGAATCTTCTTTATCCTGCTAGGATTAGCAGGAAAAAGCAAAAAATTTCAGAATTGCACCTTGCAATGTGGAGATATTACTGTTTGTGCATTTACAATATTCATTGATTTTTGCCATTGAAAAACATGTTTTTCATATACCAGAAATGTTTGAAGCTACTGACTGAATGAAAGGAGCTGGCATCTCACTCTCTTTGAATCTTCTTTATCATGCTAGGATTAGCAGGAAAAAGCAAAAAATTTCAGAATTGCACCTTGCAATGTGGAGATATTACTGTTTGTGCATTTACAATATTCATTGATTTTTGCCATTGAAAAACATGTTTTTCATATACCAGGAATGTTTGAAGCTACTGACTGAATGAAAGGAGCTGGCATCTCACTCTCTTTGAATCTTCTTTATCCTGCTAGGATTAGCAGGAAAAAGCAAAAAATTTCAGAATTGCACCTTGCAATGTGGAGATATTACTGTTTGTGCATTTACAATATTCATTGATTTTTGCCATTGAAAAACGTCCAGAAATGTTTGAAGCTACTGACTGAATGAAAGGAGCTGGCATCTCACTCTCTTTGAATCTTCTTTATCATGCTAGGATTAGCAGGAAAAAGCAAAAAATTTCAGAATTGCACCTTGCAATGTGGAGATATTACTGTTTGTGCATTTACAATATTCATTGATTTTTGCCATTGAAAAACGTTTTTCATATACCAGAAATGTTTGAAGCTACTGACTGAATGAAAGGAGCTGGCATCTCACTCTCTTTGAATCTTCTTTATCATGCTAGGATTAGCAGGAAAAAGCAAAAAATTTCAGAATTGCACCTTGCAATGTGGAGATATTACTGTTTGTGCATTTACAATATTCATTGATTTTTGCCATTGAAAAACATGTTTTTCATATACCAGAAATGTTTGAAGCTACTGACTGAATGAAAGGAGCTGGCATCTCACTCTCTTTGAATCTTCTTTATCATGCTAGGATTAACAGGAAAAAGCAAAAAATTTCAGAATTGCACCTTGCAATGTGGAGATATTACTGTTTGTGCATTTACAATATTCATTGATTTTTGCCATTGAAAAACATGTTTTTCATATACCAGAAATGTTTGAAGCTACTGACTGAATGAAAGGAGCTGGCATCTCACTCTCTTTGAATCTTCTTTATCCTGCTAGGATTAGCAGGAAAAAGCAAAAAATTTCAGAATTGCACCTTGCAATGTGGAGATATTACTGTTTGTGCATTTACAATATTCATTGATTTTTGCCATTGAAAAACATGTTTTTCATATACCAGAAATGTTTGAAGCTACTGACTGAATGAAAGGAGCTGGCATCTCACTCTCTTTGAATCTTCTTTATCCTGCTAGGATTAGCAGGAAAAAGCAAAAAATTTCAGAATTGCACCTTGCAATGTGGAGATATTACTGTTTGTGCATTTACAATATTCATTGATTTTTGCCATTGAAAAACATGTTTTTCATATACCAGAAATGTTTGAAGTTACTGACTGAATGAAAGGAGCTGGCATCTCACTCTCTTTGAATCTTCTTTATCATGCTAGGATTAGCAGGAAAAAGCAAAAAATTTCAGAATTGCACCTTGCAATGTGGAGATATTACTGTTTGTGCATTTACAATATTCATTGATTTTTGCCATTGAAAAACATGTTTTTCATATACCAGAAATGTTTGAAGCTACTGACTGAATGAAAGGAGCTGGCATCTCACTCTCTTTGAATCTTCTTTATCATGCTAGGATTAACAGGAAAAAGCAAAAAATTTCAGTATTGCACCTTGCAATGTGGAGATATTACTGTTTGTGCATTTACAATATTCATTGATTTTTGCCATTGAAAAACATGTTTTTCATATACCAGAAATGTTTGAAGCTACTGACTGAATGAAAGGAGCTGGCATCTCACTCTCTTTGAATCTTCTTTATCCTGCTAGGATTAGCAGGAAAAAGCAAAAAATTTCAGAATTGCACCTTGCAATGTGGAGATATTACTGTTTGTGCATTTACAATATTCATTGATTTTTGCCATTGAAAAACATGTTTTTCATATACCAGAAATGTTTGAAGCTACTGACTGAATGAAAGGAGCTGGCATCTCACTCTCTTTGAATCTTCTTTATCCTGCTAGGATTAGCAGGAAAAAGCAAAAAATTTCAGAATTGCACCTTGCAATGTGGAGATATTACTGTTTGTGCATTTACAATATTCATTGATTTTTGCCATTGAAAAACATGTTTTTCATATACCAGAAATGTTTGAAGCTACTGACTGAATGAAAGGAGCTGGCATCTCACTCTCTTTGAATCTTCTTTATCATGCTAGGATTAGCAGGAAAAAGCAAAAAATTTCAGAATTGCACCTTGCAATGTGGAGATATTACTGTTTGTGCATTTACAATATTCATTGATTTTTGCCATTGAAAAACATGTTTTTCATATACCAGGAATGTTTGAAGCTACTGACTGAATGAAAGGAGCTGGCATCTCACTCTCTTTGAATCTTCTTTATCCTGCTAGGATTAGCAGGAAAAAGCAAAAAATTTCAGAATTGCACCTTGCAATGTGGAGATATTACTGTTTGTGCATTTACAATATTCATTGATTTTTGCCATTGAAAAACGTCCAGAAATGTTTGAAGCTACTGACTGAATGAAAGGAGCTGGCATCTCACTCTCTTTGAATCTTCTTTATCATGCTAGGATTAGCAGGAAAAAGCAAAAAATTTCAGAATTGCACCTTGCAATGTGGAGATATTACTGTTTGTGCATTTACAATATTCATTGATTTTTGCCATTGAAAAACGTTTTTCATATACCAGAAATGTTTGAAGCTACTGACTGAATGAAAGGAGCTGGCATCTCACTCTCTTTGAATCTTCTTTATCATGCTAGGATTAGCAGGAAAAAGCAAAAAATTTCAGAATTGCACCTTGCAATGTGGAGATATTACTGTTTGTGCATTTACAATATTCATTGATTTTTGCCATTGAAAAACATGTTTTTCATATACCAGAAATGTTTGAAGCTACTGACTGAATGAAAGGAGCTGGCATCTCACTCTCTTTGAATCTTCTTTATCATGCTAGGATTAGCAGGAAAAAGCAAAAAATTTCAGAATTGCACCTTGCAATGTGGAGATATTACTGTTTGTGCATTTACAATATTCATTGATTTTTGCCATTGAAAAACATGTTTTTCATATACCAGAAATGTTTGAAGCTACTGACTGAATGAAAGGAGCTGGCATCTCACTCTCTTTGAATCTTCTTTATCATGCTAGGATTAACAGGAAAAAGCAAAAAATTTCAGAATTGCACCTTGCAATGTGGAGATATTACTGTTTGTGCATTTACAATATTCATTGATTTTTGCCATTGAAAAACGTCCAGAAATGTTTGAAGCTACTGACTGAATGAAAGGAGCTGGCATCTCACTCTCTTTGAATCTTCTTTATCATGCTAGGATTAGCAGGAAAAAGCAAAAAATTTCAGAATTGCACCTTGCAATGTGGAGATATTACTGTTTGTGCATTTACAATATTCATTGATTTTTGCCATTGAAAAACATGTTTTTCATATACCAGAAATGTTTGAAGCTACTGACTGAATGAAAGGAGCTGGCATCTCACTCTCTTTGAATCTTCTTTATCATGCTAGGATTAACAGGAAAAAGCAAAAAATTTCAGAATTGCACCTTGCAATGTGGAGATATTACTGTTTGTGCATTTACAATATTCATTGATTTTTGCCATTGAAAAACATGTTTTTCATATACCAGAAATGTTTGAAGCTACTGACTGAATGAAAGGAGCTGGCATCTCACTCTCTTTGAATCTTCTTTATCATGCTAGGATTAGCAGGAAAAAGCAAAAAATTTCAGAATTGCACCTTGCAATGTGGAGATATTACTGTTTGTGCATTTACAATATTCATTGATTTTTGCCATTGAAAAACATGTTTTTCATATACCAGAAATGTTTGAAGCTACTGACTGAATGAAAGGAGCTGGCATCTCACTCTCTTTGAATCTTCTTTATCATGCTAGGATTAGCAGGAAAAAGCAAAAAATTTCAGAATTGCACCTTGCAATGTGGAGATATTACTGTTTGTGCATTTACAATATTCATTGATTTTTGCCATTGAAAAACATGTTTTTCATATACCAGAAATGTTTGAAGCTACTGACTGAATGAAAGGAGCTGGCATCTCACTCTCTTTGAATCTTCTTTATCATGCTAGGATTAACAGGAAAAAGCAAAAAATTTCAGAATTGCACCTTGCAATGTGGAGATATTACTGTTTGTGCATTTACAATATTCATTGATTTTTGCCATTGAAAAACGTCCAGAAATGTTTGAAGCTACTGACTGAATGAAAGGAGCTGGCATCTCACTCTCTTTGAATCTTCTTTATCATGCTAGGATTAGCAGGAAAAAGCAAAAAATTTCAGAATTGCACCTTGCAATGTGGAGATATTACTGTTTGTGCATTTACAATATTCATTGATTTTTGCCATTGAAAAACATGTTTTTCATATACCAGAAATGTTTGAAGCTACTGACTGAATGAAATTAGCTGGCATCTCACTCACTTTGAATCTTCTTTATCCTGCTAGGATTAGCAGGAAAAAGCAAAAAATTTCAGAATTGCACCTTGCAATGTGGAGATATTACTGTTTGTGCATTTACAATATTCATTGATTTTTGCCATTGAAAAACATCCAGAAATGTTTGAAGCTACTGACTGAATGAAAGGAGCTGGCATCTCACTCTCTTTGAATCTTCTTTATCATGCTAGGATTAGCAGGAAAAAGCAAAAAATTTCAGAATTGCACCTTGCAATGTGGAGATATTACTGTTTGTGCATTTACAATATTCATTGATTTTTGCCATTGAAAAACGTCCAGAAATGTTTGAAGCTACTGACTGAATGAAAGGAGCTGGCATCTCACTCTCTTTGAATCTTCTTTATCATGCTAGGATTAGCAGGAAAAAGCAAAAAATTTCAGAATTGCACCTTGCAATGTGGAGATATTACTGTTTGTGCATTTACAATATTCATTGATTTTTGCCATTGAAAAACGTCCAGAAATGTTTGAAGCTACTGACTGAATGAAAGGAGCTGGCATCTCACTCTCTTTGAATCTTCTTTATCATGCTAGGATTAGCAGGAAAAAGCAAAAAATTTCAGAATTGCACCTTGCAATGTGGAGATATTACTGTTTGTGCATTTACAATATTCATTGATTTTTGCCATTGAAAAACATGTTTTTCATATACCAGAAATGTTTGAAGCTACTGACTGAATGAAAGGAGCTGGCATCTCACTCTCTTTGAATCTTCTTTATCATGCTAGGATTAACAGGAAAAAGCAAAAAATTTCAGAATTGCACCTTGCAATGTGGAGATATTACTGTTTGTGCATTTACAATATTCATTGATTTTTGCCATTGAAAAACATGTTTTTCATATACCAGAAATGTTTGAAGCTACTGACTGAATGAAAGGAGCTGGCATCTCACTCTCTTTGAATCTTCTTTATCCTGCTAGGATTAGCAGGAAAAAGCAAAAAATTTCAGAATTGCACCTTGCAATGTGGAGATATTACTGTTTGTGCATTTACAATATTCATTGATTTTTGCCATTGAAAAACATGTTTTTCATATACCAGAAATGTTTGAAGCTACTGACTGAATGAAAGGAGCTGGCATCTCACTCTCTTTGAATCTTCTTTATCCTGCTAGGATTAGCAGGAAAAAGCAAAAAATTTCAGAATTGCACCTTGCAATGTGGAGATATTACTGTTTGTGCATTTACAATATTCATTGATTTTTGCCATTGAAAAACATGTTTTTCATATACCAGAAATGTTTGAAGCTACTGACTGAATGAAAGGAGCTGGCATCTCACTCTCTTTGAATCTTCTTTATCATGCTAGGATTAGCAGGAAAAAGCAAAAAATTTCAGAATTACACCTTGCAATGTGGAGATATTACTGTTTGTGCATTTACAATATTCATTGATTTTTGCCATTGAAAAACATGTTTTTCATATACCAGGAATGTTTGAAGCTACTGACTGAATGAAAGGAGCTGGCATCTCACTCTCTTTGAATCTTCTTTATCATGCTAGGATTAGCAGGAAAAAGCAAAAAATTTCAGAATTACACCTTGCAATGTGGAGATATTACTGTTTGTGCATTTACAATATTCATTGATTTTTGCCATTGAAAAACATGTTTTTCATATACCAGGAATGTTTGAAGCTACTGACTGAATGAAAGGAGCTGGCATCTCACTCTCTTTGAATCTTCTTTATCCTGCTAGGATTAGCAGGAAAAAGCAAAAAATTTCAGAATTGCACCTTGCAATGTGGAGATATTACTGTTTGTGCATTTACAATATTCATTGATTTTTGCCATTGAAAAACGTCCAGAAATGTTTGAAGCTACTGACTGAATGAAAGGAGCTGGCATCTCACTCTCTTTGAATCTTCTTTATCATGCTAGGATTAGCAGGAAAAAGCAAAAAATTTCAGAATTGCACCTTGCAATGTGGAGATATTACTGTTTGTGCATTTACAATATTCATTGATTTTTGCCATTGAAAAACGTTTTTCATATACCAGAAATGTTTGAAGCTACTGACTGAATGAAAGGAGCTGGCATCTCACTCTCTTTGAATCTTCTTTATCATGCTAGGATTAGCAGGAAAAAGCAAAAAATTTCAGAATTGCACCTTGCAATGTGGAGATATTACTGTTTGTGCATTTACAATATTCATTGATTTTTGCCATTGAAAAACATGTTTTTCATATACCAGAAATGTTTGAAGCTACTGACTGAATGAAAGGAGCTGGCATCTCACTCTCTTTGAATCTTCTTTATCATGCTAGGATTAGCAGGAAAAAGCAAAAAATTTCAGAATTGCACCTTGCAATGTGGAGATATTACTGTTTGTGCATTTACAATATTCATTGATTTTTGCCATTGAAAAACATGTTTTTCATATACCAGAAATGTTTGAAGCTACTGACTGAATGAAAGGAGCTGGCATCTCACTCTCTTTGAATCTTCTTTATCATGCTAGGATTAACAGGAAAAAGCAAAAAATTTCAGAATTGCACCTTGCAATGTGGAGATATTACTGTTTGTGCATTTACAATATTCATTGATTTTTGCCATTGAAAAACGTCCAGAAATGTTTGAAGCTACTGACTGAATGAAAGGAGCTGGCATCTCACTCTCTTTGAATCTTCTTTATCATGCTAGGATTAGCAGGAAAAAGCAAAAAATTTCAGAATTGCACCTTGCAATGTGGAGATATTACTGTTTGTGCATTTACAATATTCATTGATTTTTGCCATTGAAAAACATGTTTTTCATATACCAGAAATGTTTGAAGCTACTGACTGAATGAAATTAGCTGGCATCTCACTCACTTTGAATCTTCTTTATCCTGCTAGGATTAGCAGGAAAAAGCAAAAAATTTCAGAATTGCACCTTGCAATGTGGAGATATTACTGTTTGTGCATTTACAATATTCATTGATTTTTGCCATTGAAAAACATCCAGAAATGTTTGAAGCTACTGACTGAATGAAAGGAGCTGGCATCTCACTCTCTTTGAATCTTCTTTATCATGCTAGGATTAGCAGGAAAAAGCAAAAAATTTCAGAATTGCACCTTGCAATGTGGAGATATTACTGTTTGTGCATTTACAATATTCATTGATTTTTGCCATTGAAAAACGTCCAGAAATGTTTGAAGCTACTGACTGAATGAAAGGAGCTGGCATCTCACTCTCTTTGAATCTTCTTTATCATGCTAGGATTAGCAGGAAAAAGCAAAAAATTTCAGAATTGCACCTTGCAATGTGGAGATATTACTGTTTGTGCATTTACAATATTCATTGATTTTTGCCATTGAAAAACATGTTTTTCATATACCAGAAATGTTTGAAGCTACTGACTGAATGAAAGGAGCTGGCATCTCACTCTCTTTGAATCTTCTTTATCCTGCTAGGATTAGCAGGAAAAAGCAAAAAATTTCAGAATTGCACCTTGCAATGTGGAGATATTACTGTTTGTGCATTTACAATATTCATTGATTTTTGCCATTGAAAAACATGTTTTTCATATACCAGAAATGTTTGAAGCTACTGACTGAATGAAAGGAGCTGGCATCTCACTCTCTTTGAATCTTCTTTATCATGCTAGGATTAGCAGGAAAAAGCAAAAAATTTCAGAATTGCACCTTGCAATGTGGAGATATTACTGTTTGTGCATTTACAATATTCATTGATTTTTGCCATTGAAAAACATGTTTTTCATATACCAGAAATGTTTGAAGCTACTGACTGAATGAAAGGAGCTGGCATCTCACTCTCTTTGAATCTTCTTTATCATGCTAGGATTAACAGGAAAAAGCAAAAAATTTCAGAATTGCACCTTGCAATGTGGAGATATTACTGTTTGTGCATTTACAATATTCATTGATTTTTGCCATTGAAAAACGTCCAGAAATGTTTGAAGCTACTGACTGAATGAAAGGAGCTGGCATCTCACTCTCTTTGAATCTTCTTTATCATGCTAGGATTAGCAGGAAAAAGCAAAAAATTTCAGAATTGCACCTTGCAATGTGGAGATATTACTGTTTGTGCATTTACAATATTCATTGATTTTTGCCATTGAAAAACATGTTTTTCATATACCAGAAATGTTTGAAGCTACTGACTGAATGAAATTAGCTGGCATCTCACTCACTTTGAATCTTCTTTATCCTGCTAGGATTAGCAGGAAAAAGCAAAAAATTTCAGAATTGCACCTTGCAATGTGGAGATATTACTGTTTGTGCATTTACAATATTCATTGATTTTTGCCATTGAAAAACATCCAGAAATGTTTGAAGCTACTGACTGAATGAAAGGAGCTGGCATCTCACTCTCTTTGAATCTTCTTTATCATGCTAGGATTAGCAGGAAAAAGCAAAAAATTTCAGAATTGCACCTTGCAATGTGGAGATATTACTGTTTGTGCATTTACAATATTCATTGATTTTTGCCATTGAAAAACGTCCAGAAATGTTTGAAGCTACTGACTGAATGAAAGGAGCTGGCATCTCACTCTCTTTGAATCTTCTTTATCATGCTAGGATTAGCAGGAAAAAGCAAAAAATTTCAGAATTGCACCTTGCAATGTGGAGATATTACTGTTTGTGCATTTACAATATTCATTGATTTTTGCCATTGAAAAACATGTTTTTCATATACCAGAAATGTTTGAAGCTACTGACTGAATGAAAGGAGCTGGCATCTCACTCTCTTTGAATCTTCTTTATCCTGCTAGGATTAGCAGGAAAAAGCAAAAAATTTCAGAATTGCACCTTGCAATGTGGAGATATTACTGTTTGTGCATTTACAATATTCATTGATTTTTGCCATTGAAAAACATGTTTTTCATATACCAGAAATGTTTGAAGCTACTGACTGAATGAAAGGAGCTGGCATCTCACTCTCTTTGAATCTTCTTTATCATGCTAGGATTAGCAGGAAAAAGCAAAAAATTTCAGAATTACACCTTGCAATGTGGAGATATTACTGTTTGTGCATTTACAATATTCATTGATTTTTGCCATTGAAAAACATGTTTTTCATATACCAGGAATGTTTGAAGCTACTGACTGAATGAAAGGAGCTGGCATCTCACTCACTTTGAATCTTCTTTATCCTGCTAGGATTAGCAGGAAAAAGCAAAAAATTTCAGAATTGCACCTTGCAATGTGGAGATATTACTGTTTGTGCATTTACAATATTCATTGATTTTTGCCATTGAAAAACATGTTTTTCATATACCAGAAATGTTTGAAGCTACTGACTGAATGAAAGGAGCTGGCATCTCACTCTCTTTGAATCTTCTTTATCATGCTAGGATTAGCAGGAAAAAGCAAAAAATTTCAGAATTACACCTTGCAATGTGGAGATATTACTGTTTGTGCATTTACAATATTCATTGATTTTTGCCATTGAAAAACATGTTTTTCATATACCAGGAATGTTTGAAGCTACTGACTGAATGAAAGGAGCTGGCATCTCACTCTCTTTGAATCTTCTTTATCCTGCTAGGATTAGCAGGAAAAAGCAAAAAATTTCAGAATTGCACCTTGCAATGTGGAGATATTACTGTTTGTGCATTTACAATATTCATTGATTTTTGCCATTGAAAAACGTCCAGAAATGTTTGAAGCTACTGACTGAATGAAAGGAGCTGGCATCTCACTCTCTTTGAATCTTCTTTATCATGCTAGGATTAGCAGGAAAAAGCAAAAAATTTCAGAATTGCACCTTGCAATGTGGAGATATTACTGTTTGTGCATTTACAATATTCATTGATTTTTGCCATTGAAAAACGTTTTTCATATACCAGAAATGTTTGAAGCTACTGACTGAATGAAAGGAGCTGGCATCTCACTCTCTTTGAATCTTCTTTATCATGCTAGGATTAGCAGGAAAAAGCAAAAAATTTCAGAATTGCACCTTGCAATGTGGAGATATTACTGTTTGTGCATTTACAATATTCATTGATTTTTGCCATTGAAAAACATGTTTTTCATATACCAGAAATGTTTGAAGCTACTGACTGAATGAAAGGAGCTGGCATCTCACTCTCTTTGAATCTTCTTTATCATGCTAGGATTAGCAGGAAAAAGCAAAAAATTTCAGAATTGCACCTTGCAATGTGGAGATATTACTGTTTGTGCATTTACAATATTCATTGATTTTTGCCATTGAAAAACATGTTTTTCATATACCAGAAATGTTTGAAGCTACTGACTGAATGAAAGGAGCTGGCATCTCACTCTCTTTGAATCTTCTTTATCATGCTAGGATTAACAGGAAAAAGCAAAAAATTTCAGAATTGCACCTTGCAATGTGGAGATATTACTGTTTGTGCATTTACAATATTCATTGATTTTTGCCATTGAAAAACGTCCAGAAATGTTTGAAGCTACTGACTGAATGAAAGGAGCTGGCATCTCACTCTCTTTGAATCTTCTTTATCATGCTAGGATTAGCAGGAAAAAGCAAAAAATTTCAGAATTGCACCTTGCAATGTGGAGATATTACTGTTTGTGCATTTACAATATTCATTGATTTTTGCCATTGAAAAACATCCAGAAATGTTTGAAGCTACTGACTGAATGAAAGGAGCTGGCATCTCACTCTCTTTGAATCTTCTTTATCATGCTAGGATTAGCAGGAAAAAGCAAAAAATTTCAGAATTGCACCTTGCAATGTGGAGATATTACTGTTTGTGCATTTACAATATTCATTGATTTTTGCCATTGAAAAACGTCCAGAAATGTTTGAAGCTACTGACTGAATGAAAGGAGCTGGCATCTCACTCTCTTTGAATCTTCTTTATCATGCTAGGATTAGCAGGAAAAAGCAAAAAATTTCAGAATTGCACCTTGCAATGTGGAGATATTACTGTTTGTGCAT
The DNA here is from genome assembly GCF_046119375.1 of Phyllobates terribilis. NCBI lineage: Eukaryota > Metazoa > Chordata > Amphibia > Anura > Dendrobatidae > Phyllobates > Phyllobates terribilis. The sequence goes on from NW_027364741.1 coordinate 19,558, forward strand.
TTACAATATTCATTGATTTTTGCCATTGAAAAACATGTTTTTCATATACCAGAAATGTTTGAAGCTACTGACTGAATGAAAGGAGCTGGCATCTCACTCTCTTTGAATCTTCTTTATCCTGCTAGGATTAGCAGGATAAAGCAAAAAATTTCAGAATTGCACCTTGCAATGTGGAGATATTACTGTTTGTGCATTTACAATATTCATTGATTTTTGCCATTGAAAAACATCCAGAAATGTTTGAAGCTACTGACTGAATGAAAGGAGCTGGCATCTCACTCTCTTTGAATCTTCTTTATCATGCTAGGATTAGCAGGAAAAAGCAAAAAATTTCAGAATTGCACCTTGCAATGTGGAGATATTACTGTTTGTGCATTTACAATATTCATTGATTTTTGCCATTGAAAAACGTCCAGAAATGTTTGAAGCTACTGACTGAATGAAAGGAGCTGGCATCTCACTCTCTTTGAATCTTCTTTATCATGCTAGGATTAGCAGGAAAAAGCAAGAAATTTCAGAATTGCACCTTGCAATGTGGAGATATTACTGTTTGTGCATTTACAATATTCATTGATTTTTGCCATTGAAAAACATCATGTTATTCATATACCAGAAATGTTTGAAGCTACTGACTGAATGAAAGGAGCTGGCATCTCACTCTCTTTGAATCTTCTTTATCATGCTAGGATTAACAGGAAAAAGCAAAAAATTTCAGAATTGCACCTTGCAATGTGGAGATATTACTGTTTGTGCATTTACAATATTCATTGATTTTTGCCATTGAAAAACGTCCAGAAATGTTTGAAGCTACTGACTGAATGAAAGGAGCTGGCATCTCACTCTCTTTGAATCTTCTTTATCATGCTAGGATTAGCAGGAAAAAGCAAAAAATTTCAGAATTGCACCTTGCAATGTGGAGATATTACTGTTTGTGCATTTACAATATTCATTGATTTTTGCCATTGAAAAACGTCCAGAAATGTTTGAAGCTACTGACTGAATGAAAGGAGCTGGCATCTCACTCTCTTTGAATCTTCTTTATCATGCTAGGATTAGCAGGAAAAAGCAAAAAATTTCAGAATTGCACCTTGCAATGTGGAGATATTACTGTTTGTGCATTTACAATATTCATTGATTTTTGCCATTGAAAAACGTCCAGAAATGTTTGAAGCTACTGACTGAATGAAAGGAGCTGGCATCTCACTCTCTTTGAATCTTCTTTATCATGCTAGGATTAGCAGGAAAAAGCAAAAAATTTCAGAATTGCACCTTGCAATGTGGAGATATTACTGTTTGTGCATTTACAATATTCATTGATTTTTGCCATTGAAAAACATGTTTTTCATATACCAGAAATGTTTGAAGCTACTGACTGAATGAAAGGAGCTGGCATCTCACTCTCTTTGAATCTTCTTTATCATGCTAGGATTAGCAGGAAAAAGCAAAAAATTTCAGAATTGCACCTTGCAATGTGGAGATATTACTGTTTGTGCATTTACAATATTCATTGATTTTTGCCATTGAAAAACATGTTTTTCATATACCAGAAATGTTTGAAGCTACTGACTGAATGAAATTAGCTGGCATCTCACTCTCTTTGAATCTTCTTTATCCTGCTAGGATTAGCAGGAAAAAGCAAAAAATTTCAGAATTGCACCTTGCAATGTGGAGATATTACTGTTTGTGCATTTACAATATTCATTGATTTTTGCCATTGAAAAACATCCAGAAATGTTTGAAGCTACTGACTGAATGAAAGGAGCTGGCATCTCACTCTCTTTGAATCTTCTTTATCATGCTAGGATTAGCAGGAAAAAGCAAAAAATTTCAGAATTGCACCTTGCAATGTGGAGATATTACTGTTTGTGCATTTACAATATTCATTGATTTTTGCCATTGAAAAACATGTTTTTCATATACCAGAAATGTTTGAAGCTACTGACTGAATGAAAGGAGCTGGCATCTCACTCTCTTTGAATCTTCTTTATCATGCTAGGATTAGCAGGAAAAAGCAAAAAATTTCAGAATTGCACCTTGCAATGTGGAGATATTACTGTTTGTGCATTTACAATATTCATTGATTTTTGCCATTGAAAAACATGTTTTTCATATACCAGAAATGTTTGAAGCTACTGACTGAATGAAAGGAGCTGGCATCTCACTCTCTTTGAATCTTCTTTATCATGCTAGGATTAACAGGAAAAAGCAAAAAATTTCAGAATTGCACCTTGCAATGTGGAGATATTACTGTTTGTGCATTTACAATATTCATTGATTTTTGCCATTGAAAAACGTCCAGAAATGTTTGAAGCTACTGACTGAATGAAAGGAGCTGGCATCTCACTCTCTTTGAATCTTCTTTATCATGCTAGGATTAGCAGGAAAAAGCAAAAAATTTCAGAATTGCACCTTGCAATGTGGAGATATTACTGTTTGTGCATTTACAATATTCATTGATTTTTGCCATTGAAAAACATGTTTTTCATATACCAGAAATGTTTGAAGCTACTGACTGAATGAAAGGAGCTGGCATCTCACTCTCTTTGAATCTTCTTTATCCTGCTAGGATTAGCAGGAAAAAGCAAAAAATTTCAGAATTGCACCTTGCAATGTGGAGATATTACTGTTTGTGCATTTACAATATTCATTGATTTTTGCCATTGAAAAACATGTTTTTCATATACCAGAAATGTTTGAAGCTACTGACTGAATGAAAGGAGCTGGCATCTCACTCTCTTTGAATCTTCTTTATCCTGCTAGGATTAGCAGGAAAAAGCAAAAAATTTCAGAATTGCACCTTGCAATGTGGAGATATTACTGTTTGTGCATTTACAATATTCATTGATTTTTGCCATTGAAAAACATGTTTTTCATATACCAGAAATGTTTGAAGCTACTGACTGAATGAAAGGAGCTGGCATCTCACTCTCTTTGAATCTTCTTTATCATGCTAGGATTAGCAGGAAAAAGCAAAAAATTTCAGAATTGCACCTTGCAATGTGGAGATATTACTGTTTGTGCATTTACAATATTCATTGATTTTTGCCATTGAAAAACATGTTTTTCATATACCAGGAATGTTTGAAGCTACTGACTGAATGAAAGGAGCTGGCATCTCACTCTCTTTGAATCTTCTTTATCCTGCTAGGATTAGCAGGAAAAAGCAAAAAATTTCAGAATTGCACCTTGCAATGTGGAGATATTACTGTTTGTGCATTTACAATATTCATTGATTTTTGCCATTGAAAAACGTCCAGAAATGTTTGAAGCTACTGACTGAATGAAAGGAGCTGGCATCTCACTCTCTTTGAATCTTCTTTATCATGCTAGGATTAGCAGGAAAAAGCAAAAAATTTCAGAATTGCACCTTGCAATGTGGAGATATTACTGTTTGTGCATTTACAATATTCATTGATTTTTGCCATTGAAAAACATGTTTTTCATATACCAGAAATGTTTGAAGCTACTGACTGAATGAAAGGAGCTGGCATCTCACTCTCTTTGAATCTTCTTTGTCATGCTAGGATTAGCAGGAAAAAGCAAAACATTTCAGAATTGCACCTTGCAATGTGGAGATATTACTGTTTGTGCATTTACAATATTCATTGATTTTTGCCATTGAAAAACATGTTTTTCATATACCAGAAATGTTTGAAGCTACTGACTGAATGAAAGGAGCTGGCATCTCACTCTCTTTGAATCTTCTTTATCATGCTAGGATTAACAGGAAAAAGCAAAAAATTTCAGAATTGCACCTTGCAATGTGGAGATATTACTGTTTGTGCATTTACAATATTCATTGATTTTTGCCATTGAAAAACATGTTTTTCATATACCAGAAATGTTTGAAGCTACTGACTGAATGAAAGGAGCTGGCATCTCACTGTCTTTGAATCTTCTTTATCCTGCTAGGATTAGCAGGAAAAAGCAAAAAATTTCAGAATTGCACCTTGCAATGTGGAGATATTACTGTTTGTGCATTTACAATATTCATTGATTTTTGCCATTGAAAAACATGTTTTTCATATACCAGAAATGTTTGAAGCTACTGACTGAATGAAAGGAGCTGGCATCTCACTCTCTTTGAATCTTCTTTATCCTGCTAGGATTAGCAGGAAAAAGCAAAAAATTTCAGAATTGCACCTTGCAATGTGGAGATATTACTGTTTGTGCATTTACAATATTCATTGATTTTTGCCATTGAAAAACATGTTTTTCATATACCAGAAATGTTTGAAGCTACTGACTGAATGAAAGGAGCTGGCATCTCACTCTCTTTGAATCTTCTTTATCATGCTAGGATTAGCAGGAAAAAGCAAAAAATTTCAGAATTGCACCTTGCAATGTGGAGATATTACTGTTTGTGCATTTACAATATTCATTGATTTTTGCCATTGAAAAACATGTTTTTCATATACCAGAAATGTTTGAAGCTACTGACTGAATGAAAGGAGCTGGCATCTCACTCTCTTTGAATCTTCTTTATCCTGCTAGGATTAGCAGGAAAAAGCAAAAAATTTCAGAATTGCACCTTGCAATGTGGAGATATTACTGTTTGTGCATTTACAATATTCATTGATTTTTGCCATTGAAAAACATGTTTTTCATATACCAGAAATGTTTGAAGCTACTGACTGAATGAAAGGAGCTGGCATCTCACTCTCTTTGAATCTTCTTTATCCTGCTAGGATTAGCAGGAAAAAGCAAAAAATTTCAGAATTGCACCTTGCAATGTGGAGATATTACTGTTTGTGCATTTACAATATTCATTGATTTTTGCCATTGAAAAACATGTTTTTCATATACCAGAAATGTTTGAAGCTACTGACTGAATGAAAGGAGCTGGCATCTCACTCTCTTTGAATCTTCTTTATCATGCTAGGATTAGCAGGAAAAAGCAAAAAATTTCAGAATTGCACCTTGCAATGTGGAGATATTACTGTTTGTGCATTTACAATATTCATTGATTTTTGCCATTGAAAAACATGTTTTTCATATACCAGGAATGTTTGAAGCTACTGACTGAATGAAAGGAGCTGGCATCTCACTCTCTTTGAATCTTCTTTATCCTGCTAGGATTAGCAGGAAAAAGCAAAAAATTTCAGAATTGCACCTTGCAATGTGGAGATATTACTGTTTGTGCATTTACAATATTCATTGATTTTTGCCATTGAAAAACGTCCAGAAATGTTTGAAGCTACTGACTGAATGAAAGGAGCTGGCATCTCACTCTCTTTGAATCTTCTTTATCATGCTAGGATTAGCAGGAAAAAGCAAAAAATTTCAGAATTGCACCTTGCAATGTGGAGATATTACTGTTTGTGCATTTACAATATTCATTGATTTTTGCCATTGAAAAACATGTTTTTCATATACCAGGAATGTTTGAAGCTACTGACTGAATGAAAGGAGCTGGCATCTCACTCTCTTTGAATCTTCTTTATCCTGCTAGGATTAGCAGGAAAAAGCAAAAAATTTCAGAATTGCACCTTGCAATGTGGAGATATTACTGTTTGTGCATTTACAATATTCATTGATTTTTGCCATTGAAAAACGTCCAGAAATGTTTGAAGCTACTGACTGAATGAAAGGAGCTGGCATCTCACTCTCTTTGAATCTTCTTTATCATGCTAGGATTAGCAGGAAAAAGCAAAAAATTTCAGAATTGCACCTTGCAATGTGGAGATATTACTGTTTGTGCATTTACAATATTCATTGATTTTTGCCATTGAAAAACGTCCAGAAATGTTTGAAGCTACTGACTGAATGAAAGGAGCTGGCATCTCACTCTCTTTGAATCTTCTTTATCATGCTAGGATTAGCAGGAAAAAGCAAAAAATTTCAGAATTGCACCTTGCAATGTGGAGATATTACTGTTTGTGCATTTACAATATTCATTGATTTTTGCCATTGAAAAACGTTTTTCATATACCAGAAATGTTTGAAGCTACTGACTGAATGAAAGGAGCTGGCATCTCACTCTCTTTGAATCTTCTTTATCATGCTAGGATTAGCAGGATAAAGCAAAAAATTTCAGAATTGCACCTTGCAATGTGGAGATATTACTGTTTGTGCATTTACAATATTCATTGATTTTTGCCATTGAAAAACATGTTTTTCATATACCAGAAATGTTTGAAGCTACTGACTGAATGAAAGGAGCTGGCATCTCACTCTCTTTGAATCTTCTTTATCATGCTAGGATTAGCAGGAAAAAGCAAAAAATTTCAGAATTGCACCTTGCAATGTGGAGATATTACTGTTTGTGCATTTACAATATTCATTGATTTTTGCCATTGAAAAACATGTTTTTCATATACCAGAAATGTTTGAAGCTACTGACTGAATGAAAGGAGCTGGCATCTCACTCTCTTTGAATCTTCTTTATCATGCTAGGATTAACAGGAAAAAGCAAAAAATTTCAGAATTGCACCTTGCAATGTGGAGATATTACTGTTTGTGCATTTACAATATTCATTGATTTTTGCCATTGAAAAACGTCCAGAAATGTTTGAAGCTACTGACTGAATGAAAGGAGCTGGCATCTCACTCTCTTTGAATCTTCTTTATCATGCTAGGATTAGCAGGAAAAAGCAAAAAATTTCAGAATTGCACCTTGCAATGTGGAGATATTACTGTTTGTGCATTTACAATATTCATTGATTTTTGCCATTGAAAAACATGTTTTTCATATACCAGAAATGTTTGAAGCTACTGACTGAATGAAATTAGCTGGCATCTCACTCACTTTGAATCTTCTTTATCCTGCTAGGATTAGCAGGAAAAAGCAAAAAATTTCAGAATTGCACCTTGCAATGTGGAGATATTACTGTTTGTGCATTTACAATATTCATTGATTTTTGCCATTGAAAAACATCCAGAAATGTTTGAAGCTACTGACTGAATGAAAGGAGCTGGCATCTCACTCTCTTTGAATCTTCTTTATCATGCTAGGATTAGCAGGAAAAAGCAAAAAATTTCAGAATTGCACCTTGCAATGTGGAGATATTACTGTTTGTGCATTTACAATATTCATTGATTTTTGCCATTGAAAAACGTCCAGAAATGTTTGAAGCTACTGACTGAATGAAAGGAGCTGGCATCTCACTCTCTTTGAATCTTCTTTATCATGCTAGGATTAGCAGGAAAAAGCAAAAAATTTCAGAATTGCACCTTGCAATGTGGAGATATTACTGTTTGTGCATTTACAATATTCATTGATTTTTGCCATTGAAAAACATGTTTTTCATATACCAGAAATGTTTGAAGCTACTGACTGAATGAAAGGAGCTGGCATCTCACTCTCTTTGAATCTTCTTTATCCTGCTAGGATTAGCAGGAAAAAGCAAAAAATTTCAGAATTGCACCTTGCAATGTGGAGATATTACTGTTTGTGCATTTACAATATTCATTGATTTTTGCCATTGAAAAACATGTTTTTCATATACCAGAAATGTTTGAAGCTACTGACTGAATGAAAGGAGCTGGCATCTCACTCTCTTTGAATCTTCTTTATCCTGCTAGGATTAGCAGGATAAAGCAAAAAATTTCAGAATTGCACCTTGCAATGTGGAGATATTACTGTTTGTGCATTTACAATATTCATTGATTTTTGCCATTGAAAAACATCCAGAAATGTTTGAAGCTACTGACTGAATGAAAGGAGCTGGCATCTCACTCTCTTTGAATCTTCTTTATCATGCTAGGATTAGCAGGAAAAAGCAAAAAATTTCAGAATTGCACCTTGCAATGTGGAGATATTACTGTTTGTGCATTTACAATATTCATTGATTTTTGCCATTGAAAAACGTCCAGAAATGTTTGAAGCTACTGACTGAATGAAAGGAGCTGGCATCTCACTCTCTTTGAATCTTCTTTATCATGCTAGGATTAGCAGGAAAAAGCAAGAAATTTCAGAATTGCACCTTGCAATGTGGAGATATTACTGTTTGTGCATTTACAATATTCATTGATTTTTGCCATTGAAAAACATCATGTTATTCATATACCAGAAATGTTTGAAGCTACTGACTGAATGAAAGGAGCTGGCATCTCACTCTCTTTGAATCTTCTTTATCATGCTAGGATTAACAGGAAAAAGCAAAAAATTTCAGAATTGCACCTTGCAATGTGGAGATATTACTGTTTGTGCATTTACAATATTCATTGATTTTTGCCATTGAAAAACGTCCAGAAATGTTTGAAGCTACTGACTGAATGAAAGGAGCTGGCATCTCACTCTCTTTGAATCTTCTTTATCATGCTAGGATTAGCAGGAAAAAGCAAAAAATTTCAGAATTGCACCTTGCAATGTGGAGATATTACTGTTTGTGCATTTACAATATTCATTGATTTTTGCCATTGAAAAACGTCCAGAAATGTTTGAAGCTACTGACTGAATGAAAGGAGCTGGCATCTCACTCTCTTTGAATCTTCTTTATCATGCTAGGATTAGCAGGAAAAAGCAAAAAATTTCAGAATTGCACCTTGCAATGTGGAGATATTACTGTTTGTGCATTTACAATATTCATTGATTTTTGCCATTGAAAAACGTCCAGAAATGTTTGAAGCTACTGACTGAATGAAAGGAGCTGGCATCTCACTCTCTTTGAATCTTCTTTATCATGCTAGGATTAGCAGGAAAAAGCAAAAAATTTCAGAATTGCACCTTGCAATGTGGAGATATTACTGTTTGTGCATTTACAATATTCATTGATTTTTGCCATTGAAAAACATGTTTTTCATATACCAGAAATGTTTGAAGCTACTGACTGAATGAAAGGAGCTGGCATCTCACTCTCTTTGAATCTTCTTTATCATGCTAGGATTAGCAGGAAAAAGCAAAAAATTTCAGAATTGCACCTTGCAATGTGGAGATATTACTGTTTGTGCATTTACAATATTCATTGATTTTTGCCATTGAAAAACATGTTTTTCATATACCAGAAATGTTTGAAGCTACTGACTGAATGAAATTAGCTGGCATCTCACTCTCTTTGAATCTTCTTTATCCTGCTAGGATTAGCAGGAAAAAGCAAAAAATTTCAGAATTGCACCTTGCAATGTGGAGATATTACTGTTTGTGCATTTACAATATTCATTGATTTTTGCCATTGAAAAACATCCAGAAATGTTTGAAGCTACTGACTGAATGAAAGGAGCTGGCATCTCACTCTCTTTGAATCTTCTTTATCATGCTAGGATTAGCAGGAAAAAGCAAAAAATTTCAGAATTGCACCTTGCAATGTGGAGATATTACTGTTTGTGCATTTACAATATTCATTGATTTTTGCCATTGAAAAACATGTTTTTCATATACCAGAAATGTTTGAAGCTACTGACTGAATGAAAGGAGCTGGCATCTCACTCTCTTTGAATCTTCTTTATCATGCTAGGATTAGCAGGAAAAAGCAAAAAATTTCAGAATTGCACCTTGCAATGTGGAGATATTACTGTTTGTGCATTTACAATATTCATTGATTTTTGCCATTGAAAAACATGTTTTTCATATACCAGAAATGTTTGAAGCTACTGACTGAATGAAAGGAGCTGGCATCTCACTCTCTTTGAATCTTCTTTATCATGCTAGGATTAACAGGAAAAAGCAAAAAATTTCAGAATTGCACCTTGCAATGTGGAGATATTACTGTTTGTGCATTTACAATATTCATTGATTTTTGCCATTGAAAAACGTCCAGAAATGTTTGAAGCTACTGACTGAATGAAAGGAGCTGGCATCTCACTCTCTTTGAATCTTCTTTATCATGCTAGGATTAGCAGGAAAAAGCAAAAAATTTCAGAATTGCACCTTGCAATGTGGAGATATTACTGTTTGTGCATTTACAATATTCATTGATTTTTGCCATTGAAAAACATGTTTTTCATATACCAGAAATGTTTGAAGCTACTGACTGAATGAAAGGAGCTGGCATCTCACTCTCTTTGAATCTTCTTTATCCTGCTAGGATTAGCAGGAAAAAGCAAAAAATTTCAGAATTGCACCTTGCAATGTGGAGATATTACTGTTTGTGCATTTACAATATTCATTGATTTTTGCCATTGAAAAACATGTTTTTCATATACCAGAAATGTTTGAAGCTACTGACTGAATGAAAGGAGCTGGCATCTCACTCTCTTTGAATCTTCTTTATCCTGCTAGGATTAGCAGGAAAAAGCAAAAAATTTCAGAATTGCACCTTGCAATGTGGAGATATTACTGTTTGTGCATTTACAATATTCATTGATTTTTGCCATTGAAAAACATGTTTTTCATATACCAGAAATGTTTGAAGCTACTGACTGAATGAAAGGAGCTGGCATCTCACTCTCTTTGAATCTTCTTTATCATGCTAGGATTAGCAGGAAAAAGCAAAAAATTTCAGAATTGCACCTTGCAATGTGGAGATATTACTGTTTGTGCATTTACAATATTCATTGATTTTTGCCATTGAAAAACATGTTTTTCATATACCAGGAATGTTTGAAGCTACTGACTGAATGAAAGGAGCTGGCATCTCACTCTCTTTGAATCTTCTTTATCCTGCTAGGATTAGCAGGAAAAAGCAAAAAATTTCAGAATTGCACCTTGCAATGTGGAGATATTACTGTTTGTGCATTTACAATATTCATTGATTTTTGCCATTGAAAAACGTCCAGAAATGTTTGAAGCTACTGACTGAATGAAAGGAGCTGGCATCTCACTCTCTTTGAATCTTCTTTATCATGCTAGGATTAGCAGGAAAAAGCAAAAAATTTCAGAATTGCACCTTGCAATGTGGAGATATTACTGTTTGTGCATTTACAATATTCATTGATTTTTGCCATTGAAAAACATGTTTTTCATATACCAGAAATGTTTGTAGCTACTGACTGAATGAAAGGAGCTGGCATCTCACTCTCTTTGAATCTTCTTTATCATGCTAGGATTAGCAGGAAAAAGCAAAACATTTCAGAATTGCACCTTGCAATGTGGAGATATTACTGTTTGTGCATTTACAATATTCATTGATTTTTGCCATTGAAAAACATGTTTTTCATATACCAGAAATGTTTGAAGCTACTGACTGAATGAAAGGAGCTGGCATCTCACTCTCTTTGAATCTTCTTTATCATGCTAGGATTAACAGGAAAAAGCAAAAAATTTCAGAATTGCACCTTGCAATGTGGAGATATTACTGTTTGTGCATTTACAATATTCATTGATTTTTGCCATTGAAAAACATGTTTTTCATATACCAGAAATGTTTGAAGCTACTGACTGAATGAAAGGAGCTGGCATCTCACTGTCTTTGAATCTTCTTTATCCTGCTAGGATTAGCAGGAAAAAGCAAAAAATTTCAGAATTGCACCTTGCAATGTGGAGATATTACTGTTTGTGCATTTACAATATTCATTGATTTTTGCCATTGAAAAACATGTTTTTCATATACCAGAAATGTTTGAAGCTACTGACTGAATGAAAGGAGCTGGCATCTCACTCTCTTTGAATCTTCTTTATCCTGCTAGGATTAGCAGGAAAAAGCAAAAAATTTCAGAATTGCACCTTGCAATGTGGAGATATTACTGTTTGTGCATTTACAATATTCATTGATTTTTGCCATTGAAAAACATGTTTTTCATATACCAGAAATGTTTGAAGCTACTGACTGAATGAAAGGAGCTGGCATCTCACTCTCTTTGAATCTTCTTTATCATGCTAGGATTAGCAGGAAAAAGCAAAAAATTTCAGAATTGCACCTTGCAATGTGGAGATATTACTGTTTGTGCATTTACAATATTCATTGATTTTTGCCATTGAAAAACATGTTTTTCATATACCAGAAATGTTTGAAGCTACTGACTGAATGAAAGGAGCTGGCATCTCACTCTCTTTGAATCTTCTTTATCCTGCTAGGATTAGCAGGAAAAAGCAAAAAATTTCAGAATTGCACCTTGCAATGTGGAGATATTACTGTTTGTGCATTTACAATATTCATTGATTTTTGCCATTGAAAAACATGTTTTTCATATACCAGAAATGTTTGAAGCTACTGACTGAATGAAAGGAGCTGGCATCTCACTCTCTTTGAATCTTCTTTATCCTGCTAGGATTAGCAGGAAAAAGCAAAAAATTTCAGAATTGCACCTTGCAATGTGGAGATATTACTGTTTGTGCATTTACAATATTCATTGATTTTTGCCATTGAAAAACATGTTTTTCATATACCAGAAATGTTTGAAGCTACTGACTGAATGAAAGGAGCTGGCATCTCACTCTCTTTGAATCTTCTTTATCATGCTAGGATTAGCAGGAAAAAGCAAAAAATTTCAGAATTGCACCTTGCAATGTGGAGATATTACTGTTTGTGCATTTACAATATTCATTGATTTTTGCCATTGAAAAACATGTTTTTCATATACCAGGAATGTTTGAAGCTACTGACTGAATGAAAGGAGCTGGCATCTCACTCTCTTTGAATCTTCTTTATCCTGCTAGGATTAGCAGGAAAAAGCAAAAAATTTCAGAATTGCACCTTGCAATGTGGAGATATTACTGTTTGTGCATTTACAATATTCATTGATTTTTGCCATTGAAAAACGTCCAGAAATGTTTGAAGCTACTGACTGAATGAAAGGAGCTGGCATCTCACTCTCTTTGAATCTTCTTTATCATGCTAGGATTAGCAGGAAAAAGCAAAAAATTTCAGAATTGCACCTTGCAATGTGGAGATATTACTGTTTGTGCATTTACAATATTCATTGATTTTTGCCATTGAAAAACATGTTTTTCATATACCAGGAATGTTTGAAGCTACTGACTGAATGAAAGGAGCTGGCATCTCACTCTCTTTGAATCTTCTTTATCCTGCTAGGATTAGCAGGAAAAAGCAAAAAATTTCAGAATTGCACCTTGCAATGTGGAGATATTACTGTTTGTGCATTTACAATATTCATTGATTTTTGCCATTGAAAAACGTCCAGAAATGTTTGAAGCTACTGACTGAATGAAAGGAGCTGGCATCTCACTCTCTTTGAATCTTCTTTATCATGCTAGGATTAGCAGGAAAAAGCAAAAAATTTCAGAATTGCACCTTGCAATGTGGAGATATTACTGTTTGTGCATTTACAATATTCATTGATTTTTGCCATTGAAAAACATGTTTTTCATATACCAGAAATGTTTGAAGCTACTGACTGAATGAAAGGAGCTGGCATCTCACTCTCTTTGAATCTTCTTTATCATGCTAGGATTAGCAGGAAAAAGCAAAACATTTCAGAATTGCACCTTGCAATGTGGAGATATTACTGTTTGTGCATTTACAATATTCATTGATTTTTGCCATTGAAAAACATGTTTTTCATATACCAGAAATGTTTGAAGCTACTGACTGAATGAAAGGAGCTGGCATCTCACTCTCTTTGAATCTTCTTTATCATGCTAGGATTAACAGGAAAAAGCAAAAAATTTCAGAATTGCACCTTGCAATGTGGAGATATTACTGTTTGTGCATTTACAATATTCATTGATTTTTGCCATTGAAAAACATGTTTTTCATATACCAGAAATGTTTGAAGCTACTGACTGAATGAAAGGAGCTGGCATCTCACTGTCTTTGAATCTTCTTTATCCTGCTAGGATTAGCAGGAAAAAGCAAAAAATTTCAGAATTGCACCTTGCAATGTGGAGATATTACTGTTTGTGCATTTACAATATTCATTGATTTTTGCCATTGAAAAACATGTTTTTCATATACCAGAAATGTTTGAAGCTACTGACTGAATGAAAGGAGCTGGCATCTCACTCTCTTTGAATCTTCTTTATCCTGCTAGGATTAGCAGGAAAAAGCAAAAAATTTCAGAATTGCACCTTGCAATGTGGAGATATTACTGTTTGTGCATTTACAATATTCATTGATTTTTGCCATTGAAAAACATGTTTTTCATATACCAGAAATGTTTGAAGCTACTGACTGAATGAAAGGAGCTGGCATCTCACTCTCTTTGAATCTTCTTTGTCATGCTAGGATTAGCAGGAAAAAGCAAAAAATTTCAGAATTGCACCTTGCAATGTGGAGATATTACTGTTTGTGCATTTACAATATTCATTGATTTTTGCCATTGAAAAACATGTTTTTCATATACCAGAAATGTTTGAAGCTACTGACTGAATGAAAGGAGCTGGCATCTCACTCTCTTTGAATCTTCTTTATCCTGCTAGGATTAGCAGGAAAAAGCAAAAAATTTCAGAATTGCACCTTGCAATGTGGAGATATTACTGTTTGTGCATTTACAATATTCATTGATTTTTGCCATTGAAAAACATGTTTTTCATATACCAGAAATGTTTGAAGCTACTGACTGAATGAAAGGAGCTGGCATCTCACTCTCTTTGAATCTTCTTTATCCTGCTAGGATTAGCAGGAAAAAGCAAAAAATTTCAGAATTGCACCTTGCAATGTGGAGATATTACTGTTTGTGCATTTACAATATTCATTGATTTTTGCCATTGAAAAACATGTTTTTCATATACCAGAAATGTTTGAAGCTACTGACTGAATGAAAGGAGCTGGCATCTCACTCTCTTTGAATCTTCTTTATCATGCTAGGATTAGCAGGAAAAAGCAAAAAATTTCAGAATTGCACCTTGCAATGTGGAGATATTACTGTTTGTGCATTTACAATATTCATTGATTTTTGCCATTGAAAAACATGTTTTTCATATACCAGGAATGTTTGAAGCTACTGACTGAATGAAAGGAGCTGGCATCTCACTCTCTTTGAATCTTCTTTATCCTGCTAGGATTAGCAGGAAAAAGCAAAAAATTTCAGAATTGCACCTTGCAATGTGGAGATATTACTGTTTGTGCATTTACAATATTCATTGATTTTTGCCATTGAAAAACGTCCAGAAATGTTTGAAGCTACTGACTGAATGAAAGGAGCTGGCATCTCACTCTCTTTGAATCTTCTTTATCATGCTAGGATTAGCAGGAAAAAGCAAAAAATTTCAGAATTGCACCTTGCAATGTGGAGATATTACTGTTTGTGCATTTACAATATTCATTGATTTTTGCCATTGAAAAACGTTTTTCATATACCAGAAATGTTTGAAGCTACTGACTGAATGAAAGGAGCTGGCATCTCACTCTCTTTGAATCTTCTTTATCATGCTAGGATTAGCAGGAAAAAGCAAAAAATTTCAGAATTGCACCTTGCAATGTGGAGATATTACTGTTTGTGCATTTACAATATTCATTGATTTTTGCCATTGAAAAACATGTTTTTCATATACCAGAAATGTTTGAAGCTACTGACTGAATGAAAGGAGCTGGCATCTCACTCTCTTTGAATCTTCTTTATCATGCTAGGATTAACAGGAAAAAGCAAAAAATTTCAGAATTGCACCTTGCAATGTGGAGATATTACTGTTTGTGCATTTACAATATTCATTGATTTTTGCCATTGAAAAACGTCCAGAAATGTTTGAAGCTACTGACTGAATGAAAGGAGCTGGCATCTCACTCTCTTTGAATCTTCTTTATCATGCTAGGATTAGCAGGAAAAAGCAAAAAATTTCAGAATTGCACCTTGCAATGTGGAGATATTACTGTTTGTGCATTTACAATATTCATTGATTTTTGCCATTGAAAAACATGTTTTTCATATACCAGAAATGTTTGAAGCTACTGACTGAATGAAATTAGCTGGCATCTCACTCACTTTGAATCTTCTTTATCCTGCTAGGATTAGCAGGAAAAAGCAAAAAATTTCAGAATTGCACCTTGCAATGTGGAGATATTACTGTTTGTGCATTTACAATATTCATTGATTTTTGCCATTGAAAAACATCCAGAAATGTTTGAAGCTACTGACTGAATGAAAGGAGCTGGCATCTCACTCTCTTTGAATCTTCTTTATCATGCTAGGATTAGCAGGACAAAGCAAAAAATTTCAGAATTGCACCTTGCAATGTGGAGATATTACTGTTTGTGCATTTACAATATTCATTGATTTTTGCCATTGAAAAACGTCCAGAAATGTTTGAAGCTACTGACTGAATGAAAGGAGCTGGCATCTCACTCTCTTTGAATCTTCTTTATCATGCTAGGATTAGCAGGAAAAAGCAAAAAATTTCAGAATTGCACCTTGCAATGTGGAGATATTACTGTTTGTGCATTTACAATATTCATTGATTTTTGCCATTGAAAAACATGTTTTTCATATACCAGAAATGTTTGAAGCTACTGACTGAATGAAAGGAGCTGGCATCTCACTCTCTTTGAATCTTCTTTATCCTGCTAGGATTAGCAGGAAAAAGCAAAAAATTTCAGAATTGCACCTTGCAATGTGGAGATATTACTGTTTGTGCATTTACAATATTCATTGATTTTTGCCATTGAAAAACATGTTTTTCATATACCAGAAATGTTTGAAGCTACTGACTGAATGAAAGGAGCTGGCATCTCACTCTCTTTGAATCTTCTTTATCCTGCTAGGATTAGCAGGATAAAGCAAAAAATTTCAGAATTGCACCTTGCAATGTGGAGATATTACTGTTTGTGCATTTACAATATTCATTGATTTTTGCCATTGAAAAACATCCAGAAATGTTTGAAGCTACTGACTGAATGAAAGGAGCTGGCATCTCACTCTCTTTGAATCTTCTTTATCATGCTAGGATTAGCAGGAAAAAGCAAAAAATTTCAGAATTGCACCTTGCAATGTGGAGATATTACTGTTTGTGCATTTACAATATTCATTGATTTTTGCCATTGAAAAACGTCCAGAAATGTTTGAAGCTACTGACTGAATGAAAGGAGCTGGCATCTCACTCTCTTTGAATCTTCTTTATCATGCTAGGATTAGCAGGAAAAAGCAAAAAATTTCAGAATTGCACCTTGCAATGTGGAGATATTACTGTTTGTGCATTTACAATATTCATTGATTTTTGCCATTGAAAAACATCATGTTATTCATATACCAGAAATGTTTGAAGCTACTGACTGAATGAAAGGAGCTGGCATCTCACTCTCTTTGAATCTTCTTTATCATGCTAGGATTAACAGGAAAAAGCAAAAAATTTCAGAATTGCACCTTGCAATGTGGAGATATTACTGTTTGTGCATTTACAATATTCATTGATTTTTGCCATTGAAAAACGTCCAGAAATGTTTGAAGCTACTGACTGAATGAAAGGAGCTGGCATCTCACTCTCTTTGAATCTTCTTTATCATGCTAGGATTAGCAGGAAAAAGCAAAAAATTTCAGAATTGCACCTTGCAATGTGGAGATATTACTGTTTGTGCATTTACAATATTCATTGATTTTTGCCATTGAAAAACGTCCAGAAATGTTTGAAGCTACTGACTGAATGAAAGGAGCTGGCATCTCACTCTCTTTGAATCTTCTTTATCATGCTAGGATTAGCAGGAAAAAGCAAAAAATTTCAGAATTGCACCTTGCAATGTGGAGATATTACTGTTTGTGCATTTACAATATTCATTGATTTTTGCCATTGAAAAACGTCCAGAAATGTTTGAAGCTACTGACTGAATGAAAGGAGCTGGCATCTCACTCTCTTTGAATCTTCTTTATCATGCTAGGATTAGCAGGAAAAAGCAAAAAAATTTCAGAATTGCACCTTGCAATGTGGAGATATTACTGTTTGTGCATTTACAATATTCATTGATTTTTGCCATTGAAAAACATGTTTTTCATATACCAGAAATGTTTGAAGCTACTGACTGAATGAAAGGAGCTGGCATCTCACTCTCTTTGAATCTTCTTTATCATGCTAGGATTAGCAGGAAAAAGCAAAAAATTTCAGAATTGCACCTTGCAATGTGGAGATATTACTGTTTGTGCATTTACAATATTCATTGATTTTTGCCATTGAAAAACATGTTTTTCATATACCAGAAATGTTTGAAGCTACTGACTGAATGAAATTAGCTGGCATCTCACTCTCTTTGAATCTTCTTTATTCTGCTAGGATTAGCAGGAAAAAGCAAAAAATTTCAGAATTGCACCTTGCAATGTGGAGATATTACTGTTTGTGCATTTACAATATTCATTGATTTTTGCCATTGAAAAACATCCAGAAATGTTTGAAGCTACTGACTGAATGAAAGGAGCTGGCATCTCACTCTCTTTGAATCTTCTTTATCATGCTAGGATTAGCAGGAAAAAGCAAAAAATTTCAGAATTGCACCTTGCAATGTGGAGATATTACTGTTTGTGCATTTACAATATTCATTGATTTTTGCCATTGAAAAACGTCCAGAAATGTTTGAAGCTACTGACTGAATGAAAGGAGCTGGCATCTCACTCTCTTTGAATCTTCTTTATCATGCTAGGATTAGCAGGAAAAAGCAAAAAATTTCAGAATTGCACCTTGCAATGTGGAGATATTACTGTTTGTGCATTTACAATATTCATTGATGTTTGCCATTGAAAAACATGTTTTTCATATACCAGAAATGTTTGAAGCTACTGACTGAATGAAAGGAGCTGGCATCTCACTCTCTTTGAATCTTCTTTATCCTGCTAGGATTAGCAGGAAAAAGCAAAAAATTTCAGAATTGCACCTTGCAATGTGGAGATATTACTGTTTGTGCATTTACAATATTCATTGATTTTTGCCATTGAAAAACATGTTTTTCATATACCAGAAATGTTTGAAGCTACTGACTGAATGAAAGGAGCTGGCATCTCACTCTCTTTGAATCTTCTTTATCATGCTAGGATTAGCAGGAAAAAGCAAAAAATTTCAGAATTGCACCTTGCAATGTGGAGATATTACTGTTTGTGCATTTACAATATTCATTGATTTTTGCCATTGAAAAACATGTTTTTCATATACCAGAAATGTTTGAAGCTACTGACTGAATGAAAGGAGCGGGCATCTCACTCTCTTTGAATCTTCTTTATCATGCTAGGATTAGCAGGAAAAAGCAAAAAATTTCAGAATTGCACCTTGCAATGTGGAGATATTACTGTTTGTGCATTTACAATATTCATTGATTTTTGCCATTGAAAAACATGTTTTTCATATACCAGAAATGTTTGAAGCTACTGACTGAATGAAATTAGCTGGCATCTCACTCTCTTTGAATCTTCTTTATCCTGCTAGGATTAGCAGGAAAAAGCAAAAAATTTCAGAATTGCACCTTGCAATGTGGAGATATTACTGTTTGTGCATTTACAATATTCATTGATTTTTGCCATTGAAAAACATCCAGAAATGTTTGAAGCTACTGACTGAATGAAAGGAGCTGGCATCTCACTCTCTTTGAATCTTCTTTATCATGCTAGGATTAGCAGGAAAAAGCAAAAAATTTCAGAATTGCACCTTGCAATGTGGAGATATTACTGTTTGTGCATTTACAATATTCATTGATTTTTGCCATTGAAAAACATCATGTTATTCATATACCAGAAATGTTTGAAGCTACTGACTGAATGAAAGGAGCTGGCATCTCACTCTCTTTGAATCTTCTTTATCATGCTAGGATTAACAGGAAAAAGCAAAAAATTTCAGAATTGCACCTTGCAATGTGGAGATATTACTGTTTGTGCATTTACAATATTCATTGATTTTTGCCATTGAAAAACGTCCAGAAATGTTTGAAGCTACTGACTGAATGAAAGGAGCTGGCATCTCACTCTCTTTGAATCTTCTTTATCCTGCTAGGATTAGCAGGAAAAAGCAAAAAATTTCAGAATTGCACCTTGCAATGTGGAGATATTACTGTTTGTGCATTTACAATATTCATTGATTTTTGCCATTGAAAAACATGTTTTTCATATACCAGAAATGTTTGAAGCTACTGACTGAATGAAAGGAGCTGGCATCTCACTCTCTTTGAATCTTCTTTATCATGCTAGGATTAGCAGGAAAAAGCAAAAAATTTCAGAATTGCACCTTGCAATGTGGAGATATTACTGTTTGTGCATTTACAATATTCATTGATTTTTGCCATTGAAAAACATGTTTTTCATATACCAGGAATGTTTGAAGCTACTGACTGAATGAAATTAGCTGGCATCTCACTCTCTTTGAATCTTCTTTATCCTGCTAGGATTAGCAGGAAAAAGCAAAAAATTTCAGAATTGCACCTTGCAATGTGGAGATATTACTGTTTGTGCATTTACAATATTCATTGATTTTTGCCATTGAAAAACATCCAGAAATGTTTGAAGCTACTGACTGAATGAAAGGAGCTGGCATCTCACTCTCTTTGAATCTTCTTTATCATGCTAGGATTAGCAGGAAAAAGCAAAAAATTTCAGAATTGCACCTTGCAATGTGGAGATATTACTGTTTGTGCATTTACAATATTCATTGATTTTTGCCATTGAAAAACATCATGTTATTCATATACCAGAAATGTTTGAAGCTACTGACTGAATGAAAGGAGCTGGCATCTCACTCTCTTTGAATCTTCTTTATCATGCTAGGATTAACAGGAAAAAGCAAAAAATTTCAGAATTGCACCTTGCAATGTGGAGATATTACTGTTTGTGCATTTACAATATTCATTGATTTTTGCCATTGAAAAACGTCCAGAAATGTTTGAAGCTACTGACTGAATGAAAGGAGCTGGCATCTCACTCTCTTTGAATCTTCTTTATCCTGCTAGGATTAGCAGGAAAAAGCAAAAAATTTCAGAATTGCACCTTGCAATGTGGAGATATTACTGTTTGTGCATTTACAATATTCATTGATTTTTGCCATTGAAAAACATGTTTTTCATATACCAGAAATGTTTGAAGCTACTGACTGAATGAAAGGAGCTGGCATCTCACTCTCTTTGAATCTTCTTTATCATGCTAGGATTAGCAGGAGAAAGCAAAAAATTTCAGAATTGCACCTTGCAATGTGGAGATATTACTGTTTGTGCATTTACAATATTCATTGATTTTTGCCATTGAAAAACATGTTTTTCATATACCAGGAATGTTTGAAGCTACTGACTGAATGAAAGGAGCTGGCATCTCACTCTCTTTGAATCTTCTTTATCCTGCTAGGATTAGCAGGAAAAAGCAAAAAATTTCAGAATTGCACCTTGCAATGTGGAGATATTACTGTTTGTGCATTTACAATATTCATTGATTTTTGCCATTGAAAAACGTCCAGAAATGTTTGAAGCTACTGACTGAATGAAAGGAGCTGGCATCTCACTCTCTTTGAATCTTCTTTATCATGCTAGGATTAGCAGGAAAAAGCAAAAAATTTCAGAATTGCACCTTGCAATGTGGAGATATTACTGTTTGTGCATTTACAATATTCATTGATTTTTGCCATTGAAAAACGTTTTTCATATACCAGAAATGTTTGAAGCTACTGACTGAATGAAAGGAGCTGGCATCTCACTCTCTTTGAATCTTCTTTATCATGCTAGGATTAGCAGGAAAAAGCAAAAAATTTCAGAATTGCACCTTGCAATGTGGAGATATTACTGTTTGTGCATTTACAATATTCATTGATTTTTGCCATTGAAAAACATGTTTTTCATATACCAGAAATGTTTGAAGCTACTGACTGAATGAAAGGAGCTGGCATCTCACTCTCTTTGAATCTTCTTTATCATGCTAGGATTAGCAGGAAAAAGCAAAAAATTTCAGAATTGCACCTTGCAATGTGGAGATATTACTGTTTGTGCATTTACAATATTCATTGATTTTTGCCATTGAAAAACATGTTTTTCATATACCAGAAATGTTTGAAGCTACTGACTGAATGAAAGGAGCTGGCATCTCACTCTCTTTGAATCTTCTTTATCATGCTAGGATTAACAGGAAAAAGCAAAAAATTTCAGAATTGCACCTTGCAATGTGGAGATATTACTGTTTGTGCATTTACAATATTCATTGATTTTTGCCATTGAAAAACGTCCAGAAATGTTTGAAGCTACTGACTGAATGAAAGGAGCTGGCATCTCACTCTCTTTGAATCTTCTTTATCATGCTAGGATTAGCAGGAAAAAGCAAAAAATTTCAGAATTGCACCTTGCAATGTGGAGATATTACTGTTTGTGCATTTACAATATTCATTGATTTTTGCCATTGAAAAACATGTTTTTCATATACCAGAAATGTTTGAAGCTACTGACTGAATGAAAGGAGCTGGCATCTCACTCTCTTTGAATCTTCTTTATCCTGCTAGGATTAGCAGGAAAAAGCAAAAAATTTCAGAATTGCACCTTGCAATGTGGAGATATTACTGTTTGTGCATTTACAATATTCATTGATTTTTGCCATTGAAAAACATGTTTTTCATATACCAGAAATGTTTGAAGCTACTGACTGAATGAAAGGAGCTGGCATCTCACTCTCTTTGAATCTTCTTTATCCTGCTAGGATTAGCAGGAAAAAGCAAAAAATTTCAGAATTGCACCTTGCAATGTGGAGATATTACTGTTTGTGCATTTACAATATTCATTGATTTTTGCCATTGAAAAACATGTTTTTCATATACCAGAAATGTTTGAAGCTACTGACTGAATGAAAGGAGCTGGCATCTCACTCTCTTTGAATCTTCTTTATCATGCTAGGATTAGCAGGAAAAAGCAAAAAATTTCAGAATTGCACCTTGCAATGTGGAGATATTACTGTTTGTGCATTTACAATATTCATTGATTTTTGCCATTGAAAAACATGTTTTTCATATACCAGGAATGTTTGAAGCTACTGACTGAATGAAAGGAGCTGGCATCTCACTCTCTTTGAATCTTCTTTATCCTGCTAGGATTAGCAGGAAAAAGCAAAAAATTTCAGAATTGCACCTTGCAATGTGGAGATATTACTGTTTGTGCATTTACAATATTCATTGATTTTTGCCATTGAAAAACGTCCAGAAATGTTTGAAGCTACTGACTGAATGAAAGGAGCTGGCATCTCACTCTCTTTGAATCTTCTTTATCATGCTAGGATTAGCAGGAAAAAGCAAAAAATTTCAGAATTGCACCTTGCAATGTGGAGATATTACTGTTTGTGCATTTACAATATTCATTGATTTTTGCCATTGAAAAACTTGTTTTTCATATACCAGAAATGTTTGAAGCTACTGACTGAATGAAAGGAGCTGGCATCTCACTCTCTTTGAATCTTCTTTATCATGCTAGGATTAGCAGGAAAAAGCAAAACATTTCAGAATTGCACCTTGCAATGTGGAGATATTACTGTTTGTGCATTTACAATATTCATTGATTTTTGCCATTGAAAAACATGTTTTTCATATACCAGAAATGTTTGAAGCTACTGACTGAATGAAAGGAGCTGGCATCTCACTCTCTTTGAATCTTCTTTATCATGCTAGGATTAACAGGAAAAAGCAAAAAATTTCAGAATTGCACCTTGCAATGTGGAGATATTACTGTTTGTGCATTTACAATATTCATTGATTTTTGCCATTGAAAAACATGTTTTTCATATACCAGAAATGTTTGAAGCTACTGACTGAATGAAAGGAGCTGGCATCTCACTCTCTTTGAATCTTCTTTATCATGCTAGGATTAGCAGGAAAAAGCAAAAAATTTCAGAATTGCACCTTGCAATGTGGAGATATTACTGTTTGTGCATTTACAATATTCATTGATTTTTGCCATTGAAAAACATGTTTTTCATATACCAGGAATGTTTGAAGCTACTGACTGAATGAAAGGAGCTGGCATCTCACTGTCTTTGAATCTTCTTTATCCTGCTAGGATTAGCAGGAAAAAGCAAAAAATTTCAGAATTGCACCTTGCAATGTGGAGATATTACTGTTTGTGCATTTACAATATTCATTGATTTTTGCCATTGAAAAACGTCCAGAAATGTTTGAAGCTACTGACTGAATGAAAGGAGCTGGCATCTCACTCTCTTTGAATCTTCCTTATCATGCTAGGATTAGCAGGAAAAAGCAAAAAATTTCAGAATTGCACCTTGCAATGTGGAGATATTACTGTTTGTGCATTTACAATATTCATTGATTTTTGCCATTGAAAAATGTTTTTCATATACCAGAAATGTTTGAAGCTACTGACTGAATGAAAGGAGCTGGCATCTCACTCTCTGAATCTTCTTTATCATGCTAGGATTAGCAGGAAAAAGCAAAAAATTTCAGAATTGCACCTTGCAATGTGGAGATATTACTGTTTGTGCATTTACAATATTCATTGATTTTTGCCATTGAAAAACATGTTTTTCATATACCAGAAATGTTTGAAGCTACTGACTGAATGAAAGGAGCTGGCATCTCACTCTCTTTGAATCTTCTTTATCATGCTAGGATTAGCAGGAAAAAGCAAAAAATTTCAGAATTGCACCTTGCAATGTGGAGATATTACTGTTTGTGCATTTACAATATTCATTGATTTTTGCCATTGAAAAACATGTTTTTCATATACCAGAAATGTTTGAAGCTACTGACTGAATGAAAGGAGCTGGCATCTCACTCTCTTTGAATCTTCTTTATCATGCTAGGATTAACAGGAAAAAGCAAAAAATTTCAGAATTGCACCTTGCAATACGGAGATATTACTGTTTGTGCATTTACAATATTCATTGATTTTTGCCATTGAAAAACGTCCAGAAATGTTTGAAGCTACTGACTGAATGAAAGGAGCTGGCATCTCACTCTCTTTGAATCTTCTTTATCATGCTAGGATTAGCAGGAAAAAGCAAAAAATTTCAGAATTGCACCTTGCAATGTGGAGATATTACTGTTTGTGCATTTACAATATTCATTGATTTTTGCCATTGAAAAACATGTTTTTCATATACCAGAAATGTTTGAAGCTACTGACTGAATGAAATTAGCTGGCATCTCACTCTCTTTGAATCTTCTTTATCCTGCTAGGATTAGCAGGAAAAAGCAAAAAAATTCAGAATTGCACCTTGCAATGTGGAGATATTACTGTTTGTGCATTTACAATATTCATTGATTTTTGCCATTGAAAAACATCCAGAAATGTTTGAAGCTACTGACTGAATGAAAGGAGCTGGCATCTCACTCTCTTTGAATCTTCTTTATCATGCTAGGATTAGCAGGAAAAAGCAAAAAATTTCAGAATTGCACCTTGCAATGTGGAGATATTACTGTTTGTGCATTTACAATATTCATTGATTTTTGCCATTGAAAAACGTCCAGAAATGTTTGAAGCTACTGACTGAATGAAAGGAGCTGGCATCTCACTCTCTTTGAATCTTCTTTATCATGCTAGGATTAGCAGGAAAAAGCAAAAAATTTCAGAATTGCACCTTGCAATGTGGAGATATTACTGTTTGTGCATTTACAATATTCATTGATTTTTGCCATTGAAAAACATGTTTTTCATATACCAGAAATGTTTGAAGCTACTGACTGAATGAAAGGAGCTGGCATCTCACTCTCTTTGAATCTTCTTTATCATGCTAGGATTAGCAGGAAAAAGCAAAAAATTTCAGAATTGCACCTTGCAATGTGGAGATATTACTGTTTGTGCATTTACAATATTCATTGATTTTTGCCATTGAAAAACATGTTTTTCATATACCAGAAATGTTTGAAGCTACTGACTGAATGAAAGGAGCTGGCATCTCACTCTCTTTGAATCTTCTTTATCATGCTAGGATTAACAGGAAAAAGCAAAAAATTTCAGAATTGCACCTTGCAATGTGGAGATATTACTGTTTGTGCATTTACAATATTCATTGATTTTTGCCATTGAAAAACATGTTTTTCATATACCAGAAATGTTTGAAGCTACTGACTGAATGAAAGGAGCTGGCATCTCACTCTCTTTGAATCTTCTTTATCCTGCTAGGATTAGCAGGAAAAAGCAAAAAATTTCAGAATTGCACCTTGCAATGTGGAGATATTACTGTTTGTGCATTTACAATATTCATTGATTTTTGCCATTGAAAAACATGTTTTTCATATACCAGAAATGTTTGAAGCTACTGACTGAATGAA
Source organism: Phyllobates terribilis (assembly GCF_046119375.1). NCBI lineage: Eukaryota > Metazoa > Chordata > Amphibia > Anura > Dendrobatidae > Phyllobates > Phyllobates terribilis. Next base: position 45,476 of record NW_027364741.1, read on the forward strand.
AGGAGCTGGCATCTCACTCTCTTTGAATCTTCTTTATCCTGCTAGGATTAGCAGGAAAAAGCAAAAAATTTCAGAATTGCACCTTGCAATGTGGAGATATTACTGTTTGTGCATTTACAATATTCATTGATTTTTGCCATTGAAAAACATGTTTTTCATATACCAGAAATGTTTGAAGCTACTGACTGAATGAAAGGAGCTGGCATCTCACTCTCTTTGAATCTTCTTTATCATGCTAGGATTAGCAGGAAAAAGCAAAAAATTTCAGAATTGCACCTTGCAATGTGGAGATATTACTGTTTGTGCATTTACAATATTCATTGATTTTTGCCATTGAAAAACATGTTTTTCATATACCAGGAATGTTTGAAGCTACTGACTGAATGAAAGGAGCTGGCATCTCACTCTCTTTGAATCTTCTTTATCCTGCTAGGATTAGCAGGAAAAAGCAAAAAATTTCAGAATTGCACCTTGCAATGTGGAGATATTACTGTTTGTGCATTTACAATATTCATTGATTTTTGCCATTGAAAAACGTCCAGAAATGTTTGAAGCTACTGACTGAATGAAAGGAGCTGGCATCTCACTCTCTTTGAATCTTCTTTATCATGCTAGGATTAGCAGGAAAAAGCAAAAAATTTCAGAATTGCACCTTGCAATGTGGAGATATTACTGTTTGTGCATTTACAATATTCATTGATTTTTGCCATTGAAAAACGTTTTTCATATACCAGAAATGTTTGAAGCTACTGACTGAAGGAAATTAGCTGGCATCTCACTCTCTTTGAATCTTCTTTATCCTGCTAGGATTAGCAGGAAAAAGCAAAAAATTTCAGAATTGCACCTTGCAATGTGGAGATATTACTGTTTGTGCATTTACAATATTCATTGATTTTTGCCATTGAAAAACATCCAGAAATGTTTGAAGCTACTGACTGAATGAAAGGAGCTGGCATCTCACTCTCTTTGAATCTTCTTTATCATGCTAGGATTAGCAGGAAAAAGCAAAAAATTTCAGAATTGCACCTTGCAATGTGGAGATATTACTGTTTGTGCATTTACAATATTCATTGATTTTTGCCATTGAAAAACATCCAGAAATGTTTGAAGCTACTGACTGAATGAAAGGAGCTGGCATCTCACTCTCTTTGAATCTTCTTTATCCTGCTAGGATTAGCAGGAAAAAGCAAAAAATTTCAGAATTGCACCTTGCAATGTGGAGATATTACTGTTTGTGCATATACAATATTCATTGATTTTTGCCATTGAAAAACATGTTTTTCATATACCAGAAATGTTTGAAGCTACTGACTGAATGAAAGGAGCTGGCATCTCACTCTCTTTGAATCTTCTTTATCATGCTAGGATTAGCAGGAAAAAGCAAAAAATTTCAGAATTGCACCTTGCAATGTGGAGATATTACTGTTTGTGCATTTACAATATTCATTGATTTTTGCCATTGAAAAACATGTTTTTCATATACCAGGAATGTTTGAAGCTACTGACTGAATGAAAGGAGCTGGCATCTCACTGTCTTTGAATCTTCTTTATCCTGCTAGGATTAGCAGGAAAAAGCAAAAAATTTCAGAATTGCACCTTGCAATGTGGAGATATTACTGTTTGTGCATTTACAATATTCATTGATTTTTGCCATTGAAAAACGTCCAGAAATGTTTGAAGCTACTGACTGAATGAAAGGAGCTGGCATCTCACTCTCTTTGAATCTTCCTTATCATGCTAGGATTAGCAGGAAAAAGCAAAAAATTTCAGAATTGCACCTTGCAATGTGGAGATATTACTGTTTGTGCATTTACAATATTCATTGATTTTTGCCATTGAAAAACGTTTTTCATATACCAGAAATGTTTGAAGCTACTGACTGAATGAAAGGAGCTGGCATCTCACTCTCTGAATCTTCTTTATCATGCTAGGATTAGCAGGAAAAAGCAAAAAATTTCAGAATTGCACCTTGCAATGTGGAGATATTACTGTTTGTGCATTTACAATATTCATTGATTTTTGCCATTGAAAAACATGTTTTTCATATACCAGAAATGTTTGAAGCTACTGACTGAATGAAAGGAGCTGGCATCTCACTCTCTTTGAATCTTCTTTATCATGCTAGGATTAGCAGGAAAAAGCAAAAAATTTCAGAATTGCACCTTGCAATGTGGAGATATTACTGTTTGTGCATTTACAATATTCATTGATTTTTGCCATTGAAAAACATGTTTTTCATATACCAGAAATGTTTGAAGCTACTGACTGAATGAAAGGAGCTGGCATCTCACTCTCTTTGAATCTTCTTTATCATGCTAGGATTAACAGGAAAAAGCAAAAAATTTCAGAATTGCACCTTGCAATACGGAGATATTACTGTTTGTGCATTTACAATATTCATTGATTTTTGCCATTGAAAAACGTCCAGAAATGTTTGAAGCTACTGACTGAATGAAAGGAGCTGGCATCTCACTCTCTTTGAATCTTCTTTATCATGCTAGGATTAGCAGGAAAAAGCAAAAAATTTCAGAATTGCACCTTGCAATGTGGAGATATTACTGTTTGTGCATTTACAATATTCATTGATTTTTGCCATTGAAAAACATGTTTTTCATATACCAGAAATGTTTGAAGCTACTGACTGAATGAAATTAGCTGGCATCTCACTCTCTTTGAATCTTCTTTATCCTGCTAGGATTAGCAGGAAAAAGCAAAAAAATTCAGAATTGCACCTTGCAATGTGGAGATATTACTGTTTGTGCATTTACAATATTCATTGATTTTTGCCATTGAAAAACATCCAGAAATGTTTGAAGCTACTGACTGAATGAAAGGAGCTGGCATCTCACTCTCTTTGAATCTTCTTTATCATGCTAGGATTAGCAGGAAAAAGCAAAAAATTTCAGAATTGCACCTTGCAATGTGGAGATATTACTGTTTGTGCATTTACAATATTCATTGATTTTTGCCATTGAAAAACGTCCAGAAATGTTTGAAGCTACTGACTGAATGAAAGGAGCTGGCATCTCACTCTCTTTGAATCTTCTTTATCATGCTAGGATTAGCAGGAAAAAGCAAAAAATTTCAGAATTGCACCTTGCAATGTGGAGATATTACTGTTTGTGCATTTACAATATTCATTGATTTTTGCCATTGAAAAACATGTTTTTCATATACCAGAAATGTTTGAAGCTACTGACTGAATGAAAGGAGCTGGCATCTCACTCTCTTTGAATCTTCTTTATCATGCTAGGATTAGCAGGAAAAAGCAAAAAATTTCAGAATTGCACCTTGCAATGTGGAGATATTACTGTTTGTGCATTTACAATATTCATTGATTTTTGCCATTGAAAAACATGTTTTTCATATACCAGAAATGTTTGAAGCTACTGACTGAATGAAAGGAGCTGGCATCTCACTCTCTTTGAATCTTCTTTATCATGCTAGGATTAACAGGAAAAAGCAAAAAATTTCAGAATTGCACCTTGCAATGTGGAGATATTACTGTTTGTGCATTTACAATATTCATTGATTTTTGCCATTGAAAAACATGTTTTTCATATACCAGAAATGTTTGAAGCTACTGACTGAATGAAAGGAGCTGGCATCTCACTCTCTTTGAATCTTCTTTATCCTGCTAGGATTAGCAGGAAAAAGCAAAAAATTTCAGAATTGCACCTTGCAATGTGGAGATATTACTGTTTGTGCATTTACAATATTCATTGATTTTTGCCATTGAAAAACATGTTTTTCATATACCAGAAATGTTTGAAGCTACTGACTGAATGAAAGGAGCTGGCATCTCACTCTCTTTGAATCTTCTTTATCCTGCTAGGATTAGCAGGAAAAAGCAAAAAATTTCAGAATTGCACCTTGCAATGTGGAGATATTACTGTTTGTGCATTTACAATATTCATTGATTTTTGCCATTGAAAAACATGTTTTTCATATACCAGAAATGTTTGAAGCTACTGACTGAATGAAAGGAGCTGGCATCTCACTCTCTTTGAATCTTCTTTATCATGCTAGGATTAGCAGGAAAAAGCAAAAAATTTCAGAATTGCACCTTGCAATGTGGAGATATTACTGTTTGTGCATTTACAATATTCATTGATTTTTGCCATTGAAAAACATGTTTTTCATATACCAGGAATGTTTGAAGCTACTGACTGAATGAAAGGAGCTGGCATCTCACTCTCTTTGAATCTTCTTTATCCTGCTAGGATTAGCAGGAAAAAGCAAAAAATTTCAGAATTGCACCTTGCAATGTGGAGATATTACTGTTTGTGCATTTACAATATTCATTGATTTTTGCCATTGAAAAACGTCCAGAAATGTTTGAAGCTACAGACTGAATGAAAGGAGCTGGCATCTCACTCTCTTTGAATCTTCTTTATCATGCTAGGATTAGCAGGAAAAAGCAAAAAATTTCAGAATTGCACCTTGCAATGTGGAGATATTACTGTTTGTGCATTTACAATATTCATTGATTTTTGCCATTGAAAAACGTTTTTCATATACCAGAAATGTTTGAAGCTACTGACTGAATGAAATTAGCTGGCATCTCACTCTCTTTGAATCTTCTTTATCCTGCTAGGATTAGCAGGAAAAAGCAAAAAATTTCAGAATTGCACCTTGCAATGTGGAGATATTACTGTTTGTGCATTTACAATATTCATTGATTTTTGCCATTGAAAAACATCCAGAAATGTTTGAAGCTACTGACTGAATGAAAGGAGCTGGCATCTCACTCTCTTTGAATCTTCTTTATCCTGCTAGGATTAGCAGGAAAAAGCAAAAAATTTCAGAATTGCACCTTGCAATGTGGAGATATTACTGTTTGTGCATTTACAATATTCATTGATTTTTGCCATTGAAAAACATGTTTTTCATATACCAGAAATGTTTGAAGCTACTGACTGAATGAAAGGAGCTGGCATCTCACTCTCTTTGAATCTTCTTTATCATGCTAGGATTAGCAGGAAAAAGCAAAAAATTTCAGAATTGCACCTTGCAATGTGGAGATATTACTGTTTGTGCATTTACAATATTCATTGATTTTTGCCATTGAAAAACATGTTTTTCATATACCAGAAATGTTTGAAGCTACTGACTGAATGAAAGGAGCTGGCATCTCACTCTCTTTGAATCTTCTTTATCATGCTAGGATTAGCAGGAAAAAGCAAAAAATTTCAGAATTGCACCTTGCAATGTGGAGATATTACTGTTTGTGCATTTACAATATTCATTGATTTTTGCCATTGAAAAACGTCCAGAAATGTTTGAAGCTACTGACTGAATGAAAGGAGCTGGCATCTCACTCTCTTTGAATCTTCTTTATCATGCTAGGATTAGCAGGAAAAAGCAAAAAATTTCAGAATTGCACCTTGCAATGTGGAGATATTACTGTTTGTGCATTTACAATATTCATTGATTTTTGCCATTGAAAAACGTTTTTCATATACCAGAAATGTTTGAAGCTACTGACTGAATGAAAGGAGCTGGCATCTCACTCTCTTTGAATCTTCTTTATCATGCTAGGATTAGCAGGAAAAAGCAAAAAATTTCAGAATTGCACCTTGCAATGTGGAGATATTACTGTTTGTGCATTTACAATATTCATTGATTTTTGCCATTGAAAAACATGTTTTTCATATACCAGAAATGTTTGAAGCTACTGACTGAATGAAAGGAGCTGGCATCTCACTCTCTTTGAATCTTCTTTATCATGCTAGGATTAGCAGGAAAAAGCAAAAAATTTCAGAATTGCACCTTGCAATGTGGAGATATTACTCTTTGTGCATTTACAATATTCATTGATTTTTGCCATTGAAAAACATGTTTTTCATATACCAGAAATGTTTGAAGCTACTGACTGAATGAAAGGAGCTGGCATCTCACTCTCTTTGAATCTTCTTTATCATGCTAGGATTAACAGGAAAAAGCAAAAAAATTCAGAATTGCACCTTGCAATGTGGAGATATTACTGTTTGTGCATTTACAATATTCATTGATTTTTGCCATTGAAAAACGTCCAGAAATGTTTGAAGCTACTGACTGAATGAAAGGAGCTGGCATCTCACTCTCTTTGAATCTTCTTTATCATGCTAGGATTAGCAGGAAAAAGCAAAAAATTTCAGAATTGCACCTTGCAATGTGGAGATATTACTGTTTGTGCATTTACAATATTCATTGATTTTTGCCATTGAAAAACATGTTTTTCATATACCAGAAATGTTTGAAGCTACTGACTGAATGAAATTAGCTGGCATCTCACTCTCTTTGAATCTTCTTTATCCTGCTAGGATTAGCAGGAAAAAGCAAAAAATTTCAGAATTGCACCTTGCAATGTGGAGATATTACTGTTTGTGCATTTACAATATTCATTGATTTTTGCCATTGAAAAACATCCAGAAATGTTTGAAGCTACTGACTGAATGAAAGGAGCTGGCATCTCACTCTCTTTGAATCTTCTTTATCATGCTAGGATTAGCAGGAAAAAGCAAAAAATTTCAGAATTGCACCTTGCAATGTGGAGATATTACTGTTTGTGCATTTACAATATTCATTGATTTTTGCCATTGAAAAACGTCCAGAAATGTTTGAAGCTACTGACTGAATGAAAGGAGCTGGCATCTCACTCTCTTTGAATCTTCTTTATCATGCTAGGATTAGCAGGAAAAAGCAAAAAATTTCAGAATTGCACCTTGCAATGTGGAGATATTACTGTTTGTGCATTTACAATATTCATTGATGTTTGCCATTGAAAAACATGTTTTTCATATACCAGAAATGTTTGAAGCTACTGACTGAATGAAAGGAGCTGGCATCTCACTCTCTTTGAATCTTCTTTATCCTGCTAGGATTAGCAGGAAAAAGCAAAAAATTTCAGAATTGCACCTTGCAATGTGGAGATATTACTGTTTGTGCATTTACAATATTCATTGATTTTTGCCATTGAAAAACATGTTTTTCATATACCAGAAATGTTTGAAGCTACTTACTGAATGAAAGGAGCTGGCATCTCACTCTCTTTGAATCTTCTTTATCATGCTAGGATTAGCAGGAAAAAGCAAAAAATTTCAGAATTGCACCTTGCAATGTGGAGATATTACTGTTTGTGCATTTACAATATTCATTGATTTTTGCCATTGAAAAACATGTTTTTCATATACCAGAAATGTTTGAAGCTACTGACTGAATGAAAGGAGCTGGCATCTCACTCTCTTTGAATCTTCTTTATCATGCTAGGATTAGCAGGAAAAAGCAAAAAATTTCAGAATTGCACCTTGCAATGTGGAGATATTACTGTTTGTGCATTTACAATATTCATTGATTTTTGCCATTGAAAAACATGTTTTTCATATACCAGAAATGTTTGAAGCTACTGACTGAATGAAATTAGCTGGCATCTCACTCTCTTTGAATCTTCTTTATCCTGCTAGGATTAGCAGGAAAAAGCAAAAAATTTCAGAATTGCACCTTGCAATGTGGAGATATTACTGTTTGTGCATTTACAATATTCATTGATTTTTGCCATTGAAAAACATCATGTTATTCATATACCAGAAATGTTTGAAGCTACTGACTGAATGAAAGGAGCTGGCATCTCACTCTCTTTGAATCTTCTTTATCATGCTAGGATTAACAGGAAAAAGCAAAAAATTTCAGAATTGCACCTTGCAATGTGGAGATATTACTGTTTGTGCATTTACAATATTCATTGATTTTTGCCATTGAAAAACGTCCAGAAATGTTTGAAGCTACTGACTGAATGAAAGGAGCTGGCATCTCACTCTCTTTGAATCTTCTTTATCCTGCTAGGATTAGCAGGAAAAAGCAAAAAATTTCAGAATTGCACCTTGCAATGTGGAGATATTACTGTTTGTGCATTTACAATATTCATTGATTTTTGCCATTGAAAAACGTCCAGAAATGTTTGAAGCTACTGACTGAATGAAAGGAGCTGGCATCTCACTCTCTTTGAATCTTCTTTATCATGCTAGGATTAGCAGGAAAAAGCAAAAAATTTCAGAATTGCACCTTGCAATGTGGAGATATTACTGTTTGTGCATTTACAATATTCATTGATTTTTGCCATTGAAAAACATGTTTTTCATATACCAGAAATGTTTGAAGCTACTGACTGAATGAAAGGAGCTGGCATCTCACTCTCTTTGAATCTTCTTTATCATGCTAGGATTAACAGGAAAAAGCAAAAAATTTCAGAATTGCACCTTGCAATGTGGAGATATTACTCTTTGTGCATTTACAATATTCATTGATTTTTGCCATTGAAAAACGTCCAGAAATGTTTGAAGCTACTGACTGAATGAAAGGAGCTGGCATCTCACTCTCTTTGAATCTTCTTTATCATGCTAGGATTAGCAGGAAAAAGCAAAAAATTTCAGAATTGCACCTTGCAATGTGGAGATATTACTGTTTGTGCATTTACAATATTCATTGATTTTTGCCATTGAAAAACATGTTTTTCATATACCAGAAATGTTTGAAGCTACTGACTGAATGAAAGGAGCTGGCATCTCACTCTCTTTGAATCTTCTTTATCATGCTAGGATTAACAGGAAAAAGCAAAAAATTTCAGAATTGCACCTTGCAATGTGGAGATATTACTGTTTGTGCATTTACAATATTCATTGATTTTTGCCATTGAAAAACATGTTTTTCATATACCAGAAATGTTTGAAGCTACTGACTGAATGAAAGGAGCTGGCATCTCACTCTCTTTGAATCTTCTTTATCCTGCTAGGATTAGCAGGAAAAAGCAAAAAATTTCAGAATTGCACCTTGCAATGTGGAGATATTACTGTTTGTGCATTTACAATATTCATTGATTTTTGCCATTGAAAAACATGTTTTTCATATACCAGAAATGTTTGAAGCTACTGACTGAATGAAAGGAGCTGGCATCTCACTCTCTTTGAATCTTCTTTATCATGCTAGGATTAGCAGGAAAAAGCAAAAAATTTCAGAATTGCACCTTGCAATGTGGAGATATTACTGTTTGTGCATTTACAATATTCATTGATTTTTGCCATTGAAAAACATGTTTTTCATATACCAGAAATGTTTGAAGCTACTGACTGAATGAAAGGAGCTGGCATCTCACTCTCTTTGAATCTTCTTTATCATGCTAGGATTAACAGGAAAAAGCAAAAAATTTCAGAATTGCACCTTGCAATGTGGAGATATTACTGTTTGTGCATTTACAATATTCATTGATTTTTGCCATTGAAAAACATGTTTTTCATATACCAGAAATGTTTGAAGCTACTGACTGAATGAAAGGAGCTGGCATCTCACTCTCTTTGAATCTTCTTTATCCTGCTAGGATTAGCAGGAAAAAGCAAAAAATTTCAGAATTGCACCTTGCAATGTGGAGATATTACTGTTTGTGCATTTACAATATTCATTGATTTTTGCCATTGAAAAACATGTTTTTCATATACCAGAAATGTTTGAAGCTACTGACTGAATGAAAGGAGCTGGCATCTCACTCTCTTTGAATCTTCTTTATCATGCTAGGATTAGCAGGAAAAAGCAAAAAATTTCAGAATTGCACCTTGCAATGTGGAGATATTACTGTTTGTGCATTTACAATATTCATTGATTTTTGCCATTGAAAAACATGTTTTTCATATACCAGAAATGTTTGAAGCTACTGACTGAATGAAAGGAGCTGGCATCTCACTCTCTTTGAATCTTCTTTATCATGCTAGGATTAACAGGAAAAAGCAAAAAATTTCAGAATTGCACCTTGCAATGTGGAGATATTACTGTTTGTGCATTTACAATATTCATTGATTTTTGCCATTGAAAAACGTCCAGAAATGTTTGAAGCTACTGACTGAATGAAAGGAGCTGGCATCTCACTCTCTTTGAATCTTCTTTATCATGCTAGGATTAGCAGGAAAAAGCAAAAAATTTCAGAATTGCACCTTGCAATGTGGAGATATTACTGTTTGTGCATTTACAATATTCATTGATTTTTGCCATTGAAAAACATCCAGAAATGTTTGAAGCTACTGACTGAATGAAAGGAGCTGGCATCTCACTCTCTTTGAATCTTCTTTATCATGCTAGGATTAGCAGGAAAAAGCAAAAAATTTCAGAATTGCACCTTGCAATGTGGAGATATTACTGTTTGTGCATTTACAATATTCATTGATTTTTGCCATTGAAAAACGTCCAGAAATGTTTGAAGCTACTGACTGAATGAAAGGAGCTGGCATCTCACTCTCTTTGAATCTTCTTTATCATGCTAGGATTAGCAGGAAAAAGCAAAAAATTTCAGAATTGCACCTTGCAATGTGGAGATATTACTGTTTGTGCATTTACAATATTCATTGATGTTTGCCATTGAAAAACATGTTTTTCATATACCAGAAATGTTTGAAGCTACTGACTGAATGAAAGGAGCTGGCATCTCACTCTCTTTGAATCTTCTTTATCCTGCTAGGATTAGCAGGAAAAAGCAAAAAATTTCAGAATTGCACCTTGCAATGTGGAGATATTACTGTTTGTGCATTTACAATATTCATTGATTTTTGCCATTGAAAAACATGTTTTTCATATACCAGAAATGTTTGAAGCTACTTACTGAATGAAAGGAGCTGGCATCTCACTCTCTTTGAATCTTCTTTATCATGCTAGGATTAGCAGGAAAAAGCAAAAAATTTCAGAATTGCACCTTGCAATGTGGAGATATTACTGTTTGTGCATTTACAATATTCATTGATTTTTGCCATTGAAAAACATGTTTTTCATATACCAGAAATGTTTGAAGCTACTGACTGAATGAAAGGAGCTGGCATCTCACTCTCTTTGAATCTTCTTTATCATGCTAGGATTAGCAGGAAAAAGCAAAAAATTTCAGAATTGCACCTTGCAATGTGGAGATATTACTGTTTGTGCATTTACAATATTCATTGATTTTTGCCATTGAAAAACATGTTTTTCATATACCAGAAATGTTTGAAGCTACTGACTGAATGAAATTAGCTGGCATCTCACTCTCTTTGAATCTTCTTTATCCTGCTAGGATTAGCAGGAAAAAGCAAAAAATTTCAGAATTGCACCTTGCAATGTGGAGATATTACTGTTTGTGCATTTACAATATTCATTGATTTTTGCCATTGAAAAACATCATGTTATTCATATACCAGAAATGTTTGAAGCTACTGACTGAATGAAAGGAGCTGGCATCTCACTCTCTTTGAATCTTCTTTATCATGCTAGGATTAACAGGAAAAAGCAAAAATTTCAGAATTGCACCTTGCAATGTGGAGATATTACTGTTTGTGCATTTACAATATTCATTGATTTTTGCCATTGAAAAACGTCCAGAAATGTTTGAAGCTACTGACTGAATGAAAGGAGCTGGCATCTCACTCTCTTTGAATCTTCTTTATCCTGCTAGGATTAGCAGGAAAAAGCAAAAAATTTCAGAATTGCACCTTGCAATGTGGAGATATTACTGTTTGTGCATTTACAATATTCATTGATTTTTGCCATTGAAAAACGTCCAGAAATGTTTGAAGCTACTGACTGAATGAAAGGAGCTGGCATCTCACTCTCTTTGAATCTTCTTTATCATGCTAGGATTAGCAGGAAAAAGCAAAAAATTTCAGAATTGCACCTTGCAATGTGGAGATATTACTGTTTGTGCATTTACAATATTCATTGATTTTTGCCATTGAAAAACATGTTTTTCATATACCAGAAATGTTTGAAGCTACTGACTGAATGAAAGGAGCTGGCATCTCACTCTCTTTGAATCTTCTTTATCATGCTAGGATTAGCAGGAAAAAGCAAAAAATTTCAGAATTGCACCTTGCAATGTGGAGATATTACTGTTTGTGCATTTACAATATTCATTGATTTTTGCCATTGAAAAACATGTTTTTCATATACCAGAAATGTTTGAAGCTACTGACTGAATGAAAGGAGCTGGCATCTCACTCTCTTTGAATCTTCTTTATCATGCTAGGATTAACAGGAAAAAGCAAAAAATTTCAGAATTGCACCTTGCAATGTGGAGATATTACTGTTTGTGCATTTACAATATTCATTGATTTTTGCCATTGAAAAACATGTTTTTCATATACCAGAAATGTTTGAAGCTACTGACTGAATGAAAGGAGCTGGCATCTCACTCTCTTTGAATCTTCTTTATCCTGCTAGGATTAGCAGGAAAAAGCAAAAAATTTCAGAATTGCACCTTGCAATGTGGAGATATTACTGTTTGTGCATTTACAATATTCATTGATTTTTGCCATTGAAAAACATGTTTTTCATATACCAGAAATGTTTGAAGCTACTGACTGAATGAAAGGAGCTGGCATCTCACTCTCTTTGAATCTTCTTTATCATGCTAGGATTAGCAGGAAAAAGCAAAACATTTCAGAATTGCACCTTGCAATGTGGAGATATTACTGTTTGTGCATTTACAATATTCATTGATTTTTGCCATTGAAAAACATGTTTTTCATATACCAGAAATGTTTGAAGCTACTGACTGAATGAAAGGAGCTGGCATCTCACTCTCTTTGAATCTTCTTTATCATGCTAGGATTAACAGGAAAAAGCAAAAAATTTCAGAATTGCACCTTGCAATGTGGAGATATTACTGTTTGTGCATTTACAATATTCATTGATTTTTGCCATTGAAAAACGTCCAGAAATGTTTGAAGCTACTGACTGAATGAAAGGAGCTGGCATCTCACTCTCTTTGAATCTTCTTTATCATGCTAGGATTAGCAGGAAAAAGCAAAAAATTTCAGAATTGCACCTTGCAATGTGGAGATATTACTGTTTGTGCATTTACAATATTCATTGATTTTTGCCATTGAAAAACATGTTTTTCATATACCAGAAATGTTTGAAGCTACTGACTGAATGAAATTAGCTGGCATCTCACTCTCTTTGAATCTTCTTTATCCTGCTAGGATTAGCAGGAAAAAGCAAAAAAATTCAGAATTGCACCTTGCAATGTGGAGATATTACTGTTTGTGCATTTACAATATTCATTGATTTTTGCCATTGAAAAACATCCAGAAATGTTTGAAGCTACTGACTGAATGAAAGGAGCTGGCATCTCACTCTCTTTGAATCTTCTTTATCATGCTAGGATTAGCAGGAAAAAGCAAAAAATTTCAGAATTGCACCTTGCAATGTGGAGATATTACTGTTTGTGCATTTACAATATTCATTGATTTTTGCCATTGAAAAACGTCCAGAAATGTTTGAAGCTACTGACTGAATGAAAGGAGCTGGCATCTCACTCTCTTTGAATCTTCTTTATCATGCTAGGATTAGCAGGAAAAAGCAAAAAATTTCAGAATTGCACCTTGAAATGTGGAGATATTACTGTTTGTGCATTTACAATATTCATTGATTTTTGCCATTGAAAAACATGTTTTTCATATACCAGAAATGTTTGAAGCTACTGACTGAATGAAAGGAGCTGGCATCTCACTCTCTTTGAATCTTCTTTATCATGCTAGGATTAGCAGGAAAAAGCAAAAAATTTCAGAATTGCACCTTGCAATGTGGAGATATTACTGTTTGTGCATTTACAATATTCATTGATTTTTGCCATTGAAAAACATGTTTTTCATATACCAGAAATGTTTGAAGCTACTGACTGAATGAAAGGAGCTGGCATCTCACTCTCTTTGAATCTTCTTTATCATGCTAGGATTAACAGGAAAAAGCAAAAAATTTCAGAATTGCACCTTGCAATGTGGAGATATTACTGTTTGTGCATTTACAATATTCATTGATTTTTGCCATTGAAAAACATGTTTTTCATATACCAGAAATGTTTGAAGCTACTGACTGAATGAAAGGAGCTGGCATCTCACTCTCTTTGAATCTTCTTTATCCTGCTAGGATTAGCAGGAAAAAGCAAAAAATTTCAGAATTGCACCTTGCAATGTGGAGATATTACTGTTTGTGCATTTACAATATTCATTGATTTTTGCCATTGAAAAACATGTTTTTCATATACCAGAAATGTTTGAAGCTACTGACTGAATGAAAGGAGCTGGCATCTCACTCTCTTTGAATCTTCTTTATCCTGCTAGGATTAGCAGGAAAAAGCAAAAAATTTCAGAATTGCACCTTGCAATGTGGAGATATTACTGTTTGTGCATTTACAATATTCATTGATTTTTGCCATTGAAAAACATGTTTTTCATATACCAGAAATGTTTGAAGCTACTGACTGAATGAAAGGAGCTGGCATCTCACTCTCTTTGAATCTTCTTTATCATGCTAGGATTAGCAGGAAAAAGCAAAAAATTTCAGAATTGCACCTTGCAATGTGGAGATATTACTGTTTGTGCATTTACAATATTCATTGATTTTTGCCATTGAAAAACGTCCAGAAATGTTTGAAGCTACTGACTGAATGAAAGGAGCTGGCATCTCACTCTCTTTGAATCTTCTTTATCATGCTAGGATTAGCAGGAAAAAGCAAAAAATTTCAGAATTGCACCTTGCAATGTGGAGATATTACTGTTTGTGCATTTACAATATTCATTGATTTTTGCCATTGAAAAACGTTTTTCATATACCAGAAATGTTTGAAGCTACTGACTGAATGAAAGGAGCTGGCATCTCACTCTCTTTGAATCTTCTTTATCATGCTAGGATTAGCAGGAAAAAGCAAAAAATTTCAGAATTGCACCTTGCAATGTGGAGATATTACTGTTTGTGCATTTACAATATTCATTGATTTTTGCCATTGAAAAACATGTTTTTCATATACCAGAAATGTTTGAAGCTACTGACTGAATGAAAGGAGCTGGCATCTCACTCTCTTTGAATCTTCTTTATCATGCTAGGATTAGCAGGAAAAAGCAAAAAATTTCAGAATTGCACCTTGCAATGTGGAGATATTACTGTTTGTGCATTTACAATATTCATTGATTTTTGCCATTGAAAAACATGTTTTTCATATACCAGAAATGTTTGAAGCTACTGACTGAATGAAAGGAGCTGGCATCTCACTCTCTTTGAATCTTCTTTATCATGCTAGGATTAACAGGAAAAAGCAAAAAATTTCAGAATTGCACCTTGCAATGTGGAGATATTACTGTTTGTGCATTTACAATATTCATTGATTTTTGCCATTGAAAAACGTCCAGAAATGTTTGAAGCTACTGACTGAATGAAAGGAGCTGGCATCTCACTCTCTTTGAATCTTCTTTATCATGCTAGGATTAGCAGGAAAAAGCAAAAAATTTCAGAATTGCACCTTGCAATGTGGAGATATTACTGTTTGTGCATTTACAATATTCATTGATTTTTGCCATTGAAAAACATGTTTTTCATATACCAGAAATGTTTGAAGCTACTGACTGAATGAAATTAGCTGGCATCTCACTCTCTTTGAATCTTCTTTATCCTGCTAGGATTAGCAGGAAAAAGCAAAAAATTTCAGAATTGCACCTTGCAATGTGGAGATATTACTGTTTGTGCATTTACAATATTCATTGATTTTTGCCATTGAAAAACATCCAGAAATGTTTGAAGCTACTGACTGAATGAAAGGAGCTGGCATCTCACTCTCTTTGAATCTTCTTTATCATGCTAGGATTAGCAGGAAAAAGCAAAAAATTTCAGAATTGCACCTTGCAATGTGGAGATATTACTGTTTGTGCATTTACAATATTCATTGATTTTTGCCATTGAAAAACGTCCAGAAATGTTTGAAGCTACTGACTGAATGAAAGGAGCTGGCATCTCACTCTCTTTGAATCTTCTTTATCATGCTAGGATTAGCAGGAAAAAGCAAAAAATTTCAGAATTGCACCTTGCAATGTGGAGATATTACTGTTTGTGCATTTACAATATTCATTGATTTTTGCCATTGAAAAACATGTTTTTCATATACCAGAAATGTTTGAAGCTACTGACTGAATGAAAGGAGCTGGCATCTCACTCTCTTTGAATCTTCTTTATCCTGCTAGGATTAGCAGGAAAAAGCAAAAAATTTCAGAATTGCACCTTGCAATGTGGAGATATTACTGTTTGTGCATTTACAATATTCATTGATTTTTGCCATTGAAAAACATGTTTTTCATATACCAGAAATGTTTGAAGCTACTGACTGAATGAAAGGAGCTGGCATCTCACTCTCTTTGAATCTTCTTTATCCTGCTAGGATTAGCAGGAAAAAGCAAAAAATTTCAGAATTGCACCTTGCAATGTGGAGATATTACTGTTTGTGCATTTACAATATTCATTGATTTTTGCCATTGAAAAACATCCAGAAATGTTTGAAGCTACTGACTGAATGAAAGGAGCTGGCATCTCACTCTCTTTGAATCTTCTTTATCCTGCTAGGATTAGCAGGAAAAAGCAAAAAATTTCAGAATTGCACCTTGCAATGTGGAGATATTACTGTTTGTGCATTTACAATATTCATTGATTTTTGCCATTGAAAAACATGTTTTTCATATACCAGAAATGTTTGAAGCTACTGACTGAATGAAAGGAGCTGGCATCTCACTCTCTTTGAATCTTCTTTATCATGCTAGGATTAGCAGGAAAAAGCAAAAAATTTCAGAATTGCACCTTGCAATGTGGAGATATTACTGTTTGTGCATTTACAATATTCATTGATTTTTGCCATTGAAAAACATGTTTTTCATATACCAGAAATGTTTGAAGCTACTGACTGAATGAAAGGAGCTGGCATCTCACTCTCTTTGAATCTTCTTTATCATGCTAGGATTAGCAGGAAAAAGCAAAAAATTTCAGAATTGCACCTTGCAATGTGGAGATATTACTGTTTGTGCATTTACAATATTCATTGATTTTTGCCATTGAAAAACGTCCAGAAATGTTTGAAGCTACTGACTGAATGAAAGGAGCTGGCATCTCACTCTCTTTGAATCTTCTTTATCATGCTAGGATTAGCAGGAAAAAGCAAAAAATTTCAGAATTGCACCTTGCAATGTGGAGATATTACTGTTTGTGCATTTACAATATTCATTGATTTTTGCCATTGAAAAACGTTTTTCATATACCAGAAATGTTTGAAGCTACTGACTGAATGAAAGGAGCTGGCATCTCACTCTCTTTGAATCTTCTTTATCATGCTAGGATTAGCAGGAAAAAGCAAAAAATTTCAGAATTGCACCTTGCAATGTGGAGATATTACTGTTTGTGCATTTACAATATTCATTGATTTTTGCCATTGAAAAACATGTTTTTCATATACCAGAAATGTTTGAAGCTACTGACTGAATGAAAGGAGCTGGCATCTCACTCTCTTTGAATCTTCTTTATCATGCTAGGATTAGCAGGAAAAAGCAAAAAATTTCAGAATTGCACCTTGCAATGTGGAGATATTACTCTTTGTGCATTTACAATATTCATTGATTTTTGCCATTGAAAAACATGTTTTTCATATACCAGAAATGTTTGAAGCTACTGACTGAATGAAAGGAGCTGGCATCTCACTCTCTTTGAATCTTCTTTATCATGCTAGGATTAACAGGAAAAAGCAAAAAAATTCAGAATTGCACCTTGCAATGTGGAGATATTACTGTTTGTGCATTTACAATATTCATTGATTTTTGCCATTGAAAAACGTCCAGAAATGTTTGAAGCTACTGACTGAATGAAAGGAGCTGGCATCTCACTCTCTTTGAATCTTCTTTATCATGCTAGGATTAGCAGGAAAAAGCAAAAAATTTCAGAATTGCACCTTGCAATGTGGAGATATTACTGTTTGTGCATTTACAATATTCATTGATTTTTGCCATTGAAAAACATGTTTTTCATATACCAGAAATGTTTGAAGCTACTGACTGAATGAAAGGAGCTGGCATCTCACTCTCTTTGAATCTTCTTTATCCTGCTAGGATTAGCAGGAAAAAGCAAAAAATTTCAGAATTGCACCTTGCAATGTGGAGATATTACTGTTTGTGCATTTACAATATTCATTGATTTTTGCCATTGAAAAACATGTTTTTCATATACCAGAAATGTTTGAAGCTACTGACTGAATGAAAGGAGCTGGCATCTCACTCTCTTTGAATCTTCTTTATCATGCTAGGATTAACAGGAAAAAGCAAAAAATTTCAGAATTGCACCTTGCAATGTGGAGATATTACTGTTTGTGCATTTACAATATTCATTGATTTTTGCCATTGAAAAACATGTTTTTCATATACCAGAAATGTTTGAAGCTACTGACTGAATGAAAGGAGCTGGCATCTCACTCTCTTTGAATCTTCTTTATCCTGCTAGGATTAGCAGGAAAAAGCAAAAAATTTCAGAATTGCACCTTGCAATGTGGAGATATTACTGTTTGTGCATTTACAATATTCATTGATTTTTGCCATTGAAAAACATGTTTTTCATATACCAGAAATGTTTGAAGCTACTGACTGAATGAAAGGAGCTGGCATCTCACTCTCTTTGAATCTTCTTTATCCTGCTAGGATTAGCAGGAAAAAGCAAAAAATTTCAGAATTGCACCTTGCAATGTGGAGATATTACTGTTTGTGCATTTACAATATTCATTGATTTTTGCCATTGAAAAACATGTTTTTCATATACCAGAAATGTTTGAAGCTACTGACTGAATGAAAGGAGCTGGCATCTCACTCTCTTTGAATCTTCTTTATCATGCTAGGATTAGCAGGAAAAAGCAAAAAATTTCAGAATTGCACCTTGCAATGTGGAGATATTACTGTTTGTGCATTTACAATATTCATTGATTTTTGCCATTGAAAAACATGTTTTTCATATACCAGGAATGTTTGAAGCTACTGACTGAATGAAAGGAGCTGGCATCTCACTCTCTTTGAATCTTCTTTATCCTGCTAGGATTAGCAGGAAAAAGCAAAAAATTTCAGAATTGCACCTTGCAATGTGGAGATATTACTGTTTGTGCATTTACAATATTCATTGATTTTTGCCATTGAAAAACGTCCAGAAATGTTTGAAGCTACTGACTGAATGAAAGGAGCTGGCATCTCACTCTCTTTGAATCTTCTTTATCATGCTAGGATTAGCAGGAAAAAGCAAAAAATTTCAGAATTGCACCTTGCAATGTGGAGATATTACTGTTTGTGCATTTACAATATTCATTGATTTTTGCCATTGAAAAACGTTTTTCATATACCAGAAATGTTTGAAGCTACTGACTGAATGAAAGGAGCTGGCATCTCACTCTCTTTGAATCTTCTTTATCATGCTAGGATTAGCAGGAAAAAGCAAAAAATTTCAGAATTGCACCTTGCAATGTGGAGATATTACTGTTTGTGCATTTACAATATTCATTGATTTTTGCCATTGAAAAACATGTTTTTCATATACCAGAAATGTTTGAAGCTACTGACTGAATGAAAGGAGCTGGCATCTCACTCTCTTTGAATCTTCTTTATCATGCTAGGATTAGCAGGAAAAAGCAAAAAATTTCAGAATTGCACCTTGCAATGTGGAGATATTACTGTTTGTGCATTTACAATATTCATTGATTTTTGCCATTGAAAAACATGTTTTTCATATACCAGAAATGTTTGAAGCTACTGACTGAATGAAAGGAGCTGGCATCTCACTCTCTTTGAATCTTCTTTATCATGCTAGGATTAACAGGAAAAAGCAAAAAATTTCAGAATTGCACCTTGCAATGTGGAGATATTACTGTTTGTGCATTTACAATATTCATTGATTTTTGCCATTGAAAAACGTCCAGAAATGTTTGAAGCTACTGACTGAATGAAAGGAGCTGGCATCTCACTCTCTTTGAATCTTCTTTATCATGCTAGGATTAGCAGGAAAAAGCAAAAAATTTCAGAATTGCACCTTGCAATGTGGAGATATTACTGTTTGTGCATTTACAATATTCATTGATTTTTGCCATTGAAAAACATGTTTTTCATATACCAGAAATGTTTGAAGCTACTGACTGAATGAAAGGAGCTGGCATCTCACTCTCTTTGAATCTTCTTTATCCTGCTAGGATTAGCAGGAAAAAGCAAAAAATTTCAGAATTGCACCTTGCAATGTGGAGATATTACTGTTTGTGCATTTACAATATTCATTGATTTTTGCCATTGAAAAACATGTTTTTCATATACCAGAAATGTTTGAAGCTACTGACTGAATGAAAGGAGCTGGCATCTCACTCTCTTTGAATCTTCTTGATCCTGCTAGGATTAGCAGGAAAAAGCAAAAAATTTCAGAATTGCACCTTGCAATGTGGAGATATTACTGTTTGTGCATTTACAATATTCATTGATTTTTGCCATTGAAAAACATCCAGAAATGTTTGAAGCTACTGACTGAATGAAAGGAGCTGGCATCTCACTCTCTTTGAATCTTCTTTATCCTGCTAGGATTAGCAGGAAAAAGCAAAAAATTTCAGAATTGCACCTTGCAATGTGGAGATATTACTGTTTGTGCATTTACAATATTCATTGATTTTTGCCATTGAAAAACATGTTTTTCATATACCAGAAATGTTTGAAGCTACTGACTGAATGAAAGGAGCTGGCATCTCACTCTCTTTGAATCTTCTTTATCATGCTAGGATTAGCAGGAAAAAGCAAAAAATTTCAGAATTGCACCTTGCAATGTGGAGATATTACTGTTTGTGCATTTACAATATTCATTGATTTTTGCCATTGAAAAACATGTTTTTCATATACCAGAAATGTTTGAAGCTACTGACTGAATGAAAGGAGCTGGCATCTCACTCTCTTTGAATCTTCTTTATCATGCTAGGATTAACAGGAAAAAGCAAAAAATTTCAGAATTGCACCTTGCAATGTGGAGATATTACTGTTTGTGCATTTACAATATTCATTGATTTTTGCCATTGAAAAACGTCCAGAAATGTTTGAAGCTACTGACTGAATGAAAGGAGCTGGCATCTCACTCTCTTTGAATCTTCTTTATCATGCTAGGATTAGCAGGAAAAAGCAAAAAATTTCAGAATTGCACCTTGCAATGTGGAGATATTACTGTTTGTGCATTTACAATATTCATTGATTTTTGCCATTGAAAAACATGTTTTTCATATACCAGAAATGTTTGAAGCTACTGACTGAATGAAAGGAGCTGGCATCTCACTCTCTTTGAATCTTCTTTATCATGCTAGGATTAACAGGAAAAAGCAAAAAATTTCAGAATTGCACCTTGCAATGTGGAGATATTACTGTTTGTGCATTTACAATATTCATTGATTTTTGCCATTGAAAAACATGTTTTTCATATACCAGAAATGTTTGAAGCTACTGACTGAATGAAAGGAGCTGGCATCTCACTCTCTTTGAATCTTCTTTATCATGCTAGGATTAACAGGAAAAAGCAAAAAAATTCAGAATTGCACCTTGCAATGTGGAGATATTACTGTTTGTGCATTTACAATATTCATTGATTTTTGCCATTGAAAAACGTCCAGAAATGTTTGAAGCTACTGACTGAATGAAAGGAGCTGGCATCTCACTCTCTTTGAATCTTCTTTATCATGCTAGGATTAGCAGGAAAAAGCAAAAAATTTCAGAATTGCACCTTGCAATGTGGAGATATTACTGTTTGTGCATTTACAATATTCATTGATTTTTGCCATTGAAAAACATGTTTTTCATATACCAGAAATGTTTGAAGCTACTGACTGAATGAAATTAGCTGGCATCTCACTCTCTTTGAATCTTCTTTATCCTGCTAGGATTAGCAGGAAAAAGCAAAAAATTTCAGAATTGCACCTTGCAATGTGGAGATATTACTGTTTGTGCATTTACAATATTCATTGATTTTTGCCATTGAAAAACATCCAGAAATGTTTGAAGCTACTGACTGAATGAAAGGAGCTGGCATCTCACTCTCTTTGAATCTTCTTTATCATGCTAGGATTAGCAGGAAAAAGCAAAAAATTTCAGAATTGCACCTTGCAATGTGGAGATATTACTGTTTGTGCATTTACAATATTCATTGATTTTTGCCATTGAAAAACGTCCAGAAATGTTTGAAGCTACTGACTGAATGAAAGGAGCTGGCATCTCACTCTCTTTGAATCTTCTTTATCATGCTAGGATTAGCAGGAAAAAGCAAAAAATTTCAGAATTGCACCTTGCAATGTGGAGATATTACTGTTTGTGCATTTACAATATTCATTGATGTTTGCCATTGAAAAACATGTTTTTCATATACCAGAAATGTTTGAAGCTACTGACTGAATGAAAGGAGCTGGCATCTCACTCTCTTTGAATCTTCTTTATCCTGCTAGGATTAGCAGGAAAAAGCAAAAAATTTCAGAATTGCACCTTGCAATGTGGAGATATTACTGTTTGTGCATTTACAATATTCATTGATTTTTGCCATTGAAAAACATGTTTTTCATATACCAGAAATGTTTGAAGCTACTTACTGAATGAAAGGAGCTGGCATCTCACTCTCTTTGAATCTTCTTTATCATGCTAGGATTAGCAGGAAAAAGCAA
Organism: Phyllobates terribilis; assembly: GCF_046119375.1. Lineage (NCBI taxonomy): Eukaryota > Metazoa > Chordata > Amphibia > Anura > Dendrobatidae > Phyllobates > Phyllobates terribilis. Next base: position 67,965 of record NW_027364741.1, read on the forward strand.
AAAATTTCAGAATTGCACCTTGCAATGTGGAGATATTACTGTTTGTGCATTTACAATATTCATTGATTTTTGCCATTGAAAAACATGTTTTTCATATACCAGAAATGTTTGAAGCTACTGACTGAATGAAAGGAGCTGGCATCTCACTCTCTTTGAATCTTCTTTATCATGCTAGGATTAGCAGGAAAAAGCAAAAAATTTCAGAATTGCACCTTGCAATGTGGAGATATTACTGTTTGTGCATTTACAATATTCATTGATTTTTGCCATTGAAAAACATGTTTTTCATATACCAGAAATGTTTGAAGCTACTGACTGAATGAAATTAGCTGGCATCTCACTCTCTTTGAATCTTCTTTATCCTGCTAGGATTAGCAGGAAAAAGCAAAAAATTTCAGAATTGCACCTTGCAATGTGGAGATATTACTGTTTGTGCATTTACAATATTCATTGATTTTTGCCATTGAAAAACATCCAGAAATGTTTGAAGCTACTGACTGAATGAAAGGAGCTGGCATCTCACTCTCTTTGAATCTTTTTTATCATGCTAGGATTAGCAGGAAAAAGCAAAAAATTTCAGAATTGCACCTTGCAATGTGGAGATATTACTGTTTGTGCATTTACAATATTCATTGATTTTTGCCATTGAAAAACGTCCAGAAATGTTTGAAGCTACTGACTGAATGAAAGGAGCTGGCATCTCACTCTCTTTGAATCTTCTTTATCATGCTAGGATTAGCAGGAAAAAGCAAAAAATTTCAGAATGCAATGTGGAGATATTACTGTTTGTGCATTTACAATATTCATTGATTTTTGCCATTGAAAAACATCATGTTATTCATATACCAGAAATGTTTGAAGCTACTGACTGAATGAAAGGAGCTGGCATCTCACTCTCTTTGAATCTTCTTTATCATGCTAGGATTAACAGGAAAAAGCAAAAAATTTCAGAATTGCACCTTGCACATGTGGAGATATTACTGTTTGTGCATTTACAATATTCATTGATTTTTGCCATTGAAAAAATTTTTAATCCCAGAAATGTTTGAAGCTACTGACTGAATGAAAGGAGCTGGCATCTCACTCTCTTTGAATCTTCTTTATCATGCTAGGATTAGCAGGAAAAAGCAAAAAATTTCAGAATTGCACCTTGCAATGTGGAGATATTACTGTTTGTGCATTTACAATATTCATTGATTTTTGCCATTGAAAAACAAGTTTTTCATATACCAGGAATGTTTGAAGCTACTGACTGAATGAAAGGAGCTGGCATCTCACTCTCTTTGAATCTTCTTTATCCTGCTAGGATTAGCAGGAAAAAGCAAAAAATTTCAGAATTGCACCTTGCAATGTGGAGATATTACTGTTTGTGCATTTACAATATTCATTGATTTTTGCCATTGAAAAACGTCCAGAAATGTTTGAAGCTACTGACTGAATGAAAGGAGCTGGCATCTCACTCTCTTTGAATCTTCTTTATCATGCTAGGATTAGCAGGAAAAAGCAAAAAATTTCAGAATTGCACCTTGCAATGTGGAGATATTACTGTTTGTGCATTTACAATATTCATTGATTTTTGCCATTGAAAAACGTTTTTCATATACCAGAAATGTTTGAAGCTACTGACTGAATGAAAGGAGCTGGCATCTCACTCTCTTTGAATCTTCTTTATCATGGTAGGATTAGCAGGAAAAAGCAAAAAATTTCAGAATTGCACCTTGCAATGTGGAGATATTACTGTTTGTGCATTTACAATATTCATTGATTTTTGCCATTGAAAAACATGTTTTTCATATACCAGAAATGTTTGAAGCTACTGACTGAATGAAAGGAGCTGGCATCTCACTCTCTTTGAATCTTCTTTGTCATGCTAGGATTAGCAGGAAAAAGCAAAAAATTTCAGAATTGCACCTTGCAATGTGGAGATATTACTGTTTGTGCATTTACAATATTCATTGATTTTTGCCATTGAAAAACATGTTTTTCATATACCAGAAATGTTTGAAGCTACTGACTGAATGAAAGGAGCTGGCATCTCACTCTCTTTGAATCTTCTTTATCATGCTAGGATTAACAGGAAAAAGCAAAAAATTTCAGAATTGCACCTTGCAATGTGGAGATATTACTGTTTGTGCATTTACAATATTCATTGATTTTTGCCATTGAAAAACGTCCAGAAATGTTTGAAGCTACTGACTGAATGAAAGGAGCTGGCATCTCACTCTCTTTGAATCTTCTTTATCATGCTAGGATTAGCAGGAAAAAGCAAAAAATTTCAGAATTGCACCTTGCAATGTGGAGATATTACTGTTTGTGCATTTACAATATTCATTGATTTTTGCCATTGAAAAACATGTTTTTCATATACCAGAAATGTTTGAAGCTACTGACTGAATGAAAGGAGCTGGCATCTCACTCTCTTTGAATCTTCTTTATCATGCTAGGATTAACAGGAAAAAGCAAAAAATTTCAGAATTGCACCTTGCAATGTGGAGATATTACTGTTTGTGCATTTACAATATTCATTGATTTTTGCCATTGAAAAACATGTTTTTCATATACCAGAAATGTTTGAAGCTACTGACTGAATGAAAGGAGCTGGCATCTCACTCTCTTTGAATCTTCTTTATCCTGCTAGGATTAGCAGGAAAAAGCAAAAAATTTCAGAATTGCACCTTGCAATGTGGAGATATTACTGTTTGTGCATTTACAATATTCATTGATTTTTGCCATTGAAAAACATGTTTTTCATATACCAGAAATGTTTGAAGCTACTGACTGAATGAAAGGAGCTGGCATCTCACTCTCTTTGAATCTTCTTTATCATGCTAGGATTAGCAGGAAAAAGCAAAAAATTTCAGAATTGCACCTTGCAATGTGGAGATATTACTGTTTGTGCATTTACAATATTCATTGATTTTTGCCATTGAAAAACATGTTTTTCATATACCAGAAATGTTTGAAGCTACTGACTGAATGAAAGGAGCTGGCATCTCACTCTCTTTGAATCTTCTTTATCATGCTAGGATTAACAGGAAAAAGCAAAAAATTTCAGAATTGCACCTTGCAATGTGGAGATATTACTGTTTGTGCATTTACAATATTCATTGATTTTTGCCATTGAAAAACATGTTTTTCATATACCAGAAATGTTTGAAGCTACTGACTGAATGAAAGGAGCTGGCATCTCACTCTCTTTGAATCTTCTTTATCCTGCTAGGATTAGCAGGAAAAAGCAAAAAATTTCAGAATTGCACCTTGCAATGTGGAGATATTACTGTTTGTGCATTTACAATATTCATTGATTTTTGCCATTGAAAAACATGTTTTTCATATACCAGAAATGTTTGAAGCTACTGACTGAATGAAAGGAGCTGGCATCTCACTCTCTTTGAATCTTCTTTATCATGCTAGGATTAGCAGGAAAAAGCAAAAAATTTCAGAATTGCACCTTGCAATGTGGAGATATTACTGTTTGTGCATTTACAATATTCATTGATTTTTGCCATTGAAAAACATGTTTTTCATATACCAGGAATGTTTGAAGCTACTGACTGAATGAAAGGAGCTGGCATCTCACTCTCTTTGAATCTTCTTTATCCTGCTAGGATTAGCAGGAAAAAGCAAAAAATTTCAGAATTGCACCTTGCAATGTGGAGATATTACTGTTTGTGCATTTACAATATTCATTGATTTTTGCCATTGAAAAACGTCCAGAAATGTTTGAAGCTACTGACTGAATGAAAGGAGCTGGCATCTCACTCTCTTTGAATCTTCTTTATCATGCTAGGATTAGCAGGAAAAAGCAAAAAATTTCAGAATTGCACCTTGCAATGTGGAGATATTACTGTTTGTGCATTTACAATATTCATTGATTTTTGCCATTGAAAAACGTTTTTCATATACCAGAAATGTTTGAAGCTACTGACTGAATGAAAGGAGCTGGCATCTCACTCTCTTTGAATCTTCTTTATCATGCTAGGATTAGCAGGAAAAAGCAAAAAATTTCAGAATTGCACCTTGCAATGTGGAGATATTACTGTTTGTGCATTTACAATATTCATTGATTTTTGCCATTGAAAAACGTCCAGAAATGTTTGAAGCTACTGACTGAATGAAAGGAGCTGGCATCTCACTCTCTTTGAATCTTCTTTATCATGCTAGGATTAGCAGGAAAAAGCAAAAAATTTCAGAATTGCACCTTGCAATGTGGAGATATTACTGTTTGTGCATTTGCAATATTCATTGATTTTTGCCATTGAAAAACATCATGTTATTCATATACCAGAAATGTTTGAAGCTACTGACTGAATGAAAGGAGCTGGCATCTCACTCTCTTTGAATCTTCTTTATCATGCTAGGATTAACAGGAAAAAGCAAAAAATTTCAGAATTGCACCTTGCAATGTGGAGATATTACTGTTTGTGCATTTACAATATTCATTGATTTTTGCCATTGAAAAACGTCCAGAAATGTTTGAAGCTACTGACTGAATGAAAGGAGCTGGCATCTCACTCTCTTTGAATCTTCTTTATCATGCTAGGATTAGCAGGAAAAAGCAAAAAATTTCAGAATTGCACCTTGCAATGTGGAAATATTACTGTTTGTGCATTTACAATATTCATTGATTTTTGCCATTGAAAAACATGTTTTTCATATACCAGAAATGTTTGAAGCTACTGACTGAATGAAAGGAGCTGGCATCTCACTCTCTTTGAATCTTTATCATGCTAGGATTAGCAGGAAAAAGCAAAAAATTTCAGAATTGCACCTTGCAATGTGGAGATATTACTGTTTGTGCATTTACAATATTCATTGATTTTTGCCATTGAAAAACGTTTTTCATATACCAGAAATGTTTGAAGCTACTGACTGAATGAAAGGAGCTGGCATCTCACTCTCTTTGAATCTTCTTTATCATGCTAGGATTAGCAGGAAAAAGCAAAAAATTTCAGAATTGCACCTTGCAATGTGGAGATATTACTGTTTGTGCATTTACAATATTCATTGATTTTTGCCATTGAAAAACATGTTTTTCATATACCAGAAATGTTTGAAGCTACTGACTGAATGAAAGGAGCTGGCATCTCACTCTCTTTGAATCTTCTTTATCCTGCTAGGATTAGCAGGAAAAAGCAAAAAATTTCAGAATTGCACCTTGCAATGTGGAGATATTACTGTTTGTGCATTTACAATATTCATTGATTTTTGCCATTGAAAAACATGTTTTTCATATACCAGAAATGTTTGAAGCTACTGACTGAATGAAAGGAGCTGGCATCTCACTCTCTTAGAATCTTCTTTATCATGCTAGGATTAGCAGGAAAAAGCAAAAAATTTCAGAATTGCACCTTGCAATGTGGAGATATTACTGTTTGTGCATTTACAATATTCATTGATTTTTGCCATTGAAAAACATGTTTTTCATATACCAGGAATGTTTGAAGCTACTGACTGAATGAAAGGAGCTGGCATCTCACTCTCTTTGAATCTTTATCCTGCTAGGATTAGCAGGAAAAAGCAAAAAATTTCAGAATTGCACCTTGCAATGTGGAGATATTACTGTTTGTGCATTTACAATATTCATTGATTTTTGCCATTGAAAAACGTCCAGAAATGTTTGAAGCTACTGACTGAATGAAAGGAGCTGGCATCTCACTCTCTTTGAATCTTCTTTATCATGCTAGGATTAGCAGGAAAAAGCAAAAAATTTCAGAATTGCACCTTGCAATGTGGAGATATTACTGTTTGTGCATTTACAATATTCATTGATTTTTGCCATTGAAAAACGTCCAGAAATGTTTGAAGCTACTGACTGAATGAAAGGAGCTGGCATCTCACTCTCTTTGAATCTTCTTTATCATGCTAGGATTAGCAGGAAAAAGCAAAAAATTTCAGAATTGCACCTTGCAATGTGGAGATATTACTGTTTGTGCATTTGCAATATTCATTGATTTTTGCCATTGAAAAACATCATGTTATTCATATACCAGAAATGTTTGAAGCTACTGACTGAATGAAAGGAGCTGGCATCTCACTCTCTTTGAATCTTCTTTATCATGCTAGGATTAACAGGAAAAAGCAAAAAATTTCAGAATTGCACCTTGCAATGTGGAGATATTACTGTTTGTGCATTTACAATATTCATTGATTTTTGCCATTGAAAAACGTCCAGAAATGTTTGAAGCTACTGACTGAATGAAAGGAGCTGGCATCTCACTCTCTTTGAATCTTCTTTATCATGCTAGGATTAACAGGAAAAAGCAAAAAATTTCAGAATTGCACCTTGCAATGTGGAGATATTACTGTTTGTGCATTTACAATATTCATTGATTTTTGCCATTGAAAAACATGTTTTTCATATACCAGAAATGTTTGAAGCTACTGACTGAATGAAAGGAGCTGGCATCTCACTCTCTTTGAATCTTCTTTATCCTGCTAGGATTAGCAGGAAAAAGCAAAAAATTTCAGAATTGCACCTTGCAATGTGGAGATATTACTGTTTGTGCATTTACAATATTCATTGATTTTTGCCATTGAAAAACATGTTTTTCATATACCAGAAATGTTTGAAGCTACTGACTGAATGAAAGGAGCTGGCATCTCACTCTCTTTGAATCTTCTTTATCATGCTAGGATTAGCAGGAAAAAGCAAAAAATTTCAGAATTGCACCTTGCAATGTGGAGATATTACTGTTTGTGCATTTACAATATTCATTGATTTTTGCCATTGAAAAACATGTTTTTCATATACCAGAAATGTTTGAAGCTACTGACTGAATGAAAGGAGCTGGCATCTCACTCTCTTTGAATCTTCTTTATCATGCTAGGATTAACAGGAAAAAGCAAAAAATTTCAGAATTGCACCTTGCAATGTGGAGATATTACTGTTTGTGCATTTACAATATTCATTGATTTTTGCCATTGAAAAACATGTTTTTCATATACCAGAAATGTTTGAAGCTACTGACTGAATGAAAGGAGCTGGCATCTCACTCTCTTTGAATCTTCTTTATCCTGCTAGGATTAGCAGGAAAAAGCAAAAAATTTCAGAATTGCACCTTGCAATGTGGAGATATTACTGTTTGTGCATTTACAATATTCATTGATTTTTGCCATTGAAAAACATGTTTTTCATATACCAGAAATGTTTGAAGCTACTGACTGAATGAAAGGAGCTGGCATCTCACTCTCTTTGAATCTTCTTTATCATGCTAGGATTAGCAGGAAAAAGCAAAAAATTTCAGAATTGCACCTTGCAATGTGGAGATATTACTGTTTGTGCATTTACAATATTCATTGATTTTTGCCATTGAAAAACATGTTTTTCATATACCAGGAATGTTTGAAGCTACTGACTGAATGAAAGGAGCTGGCATCTCACTCTCTTTGAATCTTCTTTATCCTGCTAGGATTAGCAGGAAAAAGCAAAAAATTTCAGAATTGCACCTTGCAATGTGGAGATATTACTGTTTGTGCATTTACAATATTCATTGATTTTTGCCATTGAAAAACGTCCAGAAATGTTTGAAGCTACTGACTGAATGAAAGGAGCTGGCATCTCACTCTCTTTGAATCTTCTTTATCATGCTAGGATTAGCAGGAAAAAGCAAAAAATTTCAGAATTGCACCTTGCAATGTGGAGATATTACTGTTTGTGCATTTACAATATTCATTGATTTTTGCCATTGAAAAACGTTTTTCATATACCAGAAATGTTTGAAGCTACTGACTGAATGAAAGGAGCTGGCATCTCACTCTCTTTGAATCTTCTTTATCATGCTAGGATTAGCAGGAAAAAGCAAAAAATTTCAGAATTGCACCTTGCAATGTGGAGATATTACTGTTTGTGCATTTACAATATTCATTGATTTTTGCCATTGAAAAACGTCCAGAAATGTTTGAAGCTACTGACTGAATGAAAGGAGCTGGCATCTCACTCTCTTTGAATCTTCTTTATCATGCTAGGATTAGCAGGAAAAAGCAAAAAATTTCAGAATTGCACCTTGCAATGTGGAGATATTACTGTTTGTGCATTTGCAATATTCATTGATTTTTGCCATTGAAAAACATCATGTTATTCATATACCAGAAATGTTTGAAGCTACTGACTGAATGAAAGGAGCTGGCATCTCACTCTCTTTGAATCTTCTTTATCATGCTAGGATTAACAGGAAAAAGCAAAAAATTTCAGAATTGCACCTTGCAATGTGGAGATATTACTGTTTGTGCATTTACAATATTCATTGATTTTTGCCATTGAAAAACGTCCAGAAATGTTTGAAGCTACTGACTGAATGAAAGGAGCTGGCATCTCACTCTCTTTGAATCTTCTTTATCATGCTAGGATTAGCAGGAAAAAGCAAAAAATTTCAGAATTGCACCTTGCAATGTGGAAATATTACTGTTTGTGCATTTACAATATTCATTGATTTTTGCCATTGAAAAACATGTTTTTCATATACCAGAAATGTTTGAAGCTACTGACTGAATGAAAGGAGCTGGCATCTCACTCTCTTTGAATCTTTATCATGCTAGGATTAGCAGGAAAAAGCAAAAAATTTCAGAATTGCACCTTGCAATGTGGAGATATTACTGTTTGTGCATTTACAATATTCATTGATTTTTGCCATTGAAAAACGTTTTTCATATACCAGAAATGTTTGAAGCTACTGACTGAATGAAAGGAGCTGGCATCTCACTCTCTTTGAATCTTCTTTATCATGCTAGGATTAGCAGGAAAAAGCAAAAAATTTCAGAATTGCACCTTGCAATGTGGAGATATTACTGTTTGTGCATTTACAATATTCATTGATTTTTGCCATTGAAAAACATGTTTTTCATATACCAGAAATGTTTGAAGCTACTGACTGAATGAAAGGAGCTGGCATCTCACTCTCTTTGAATCTTCTTTATCCTGCTAGGATTAGCAGGAAAAAGCAAAAAATTTCAGAATTGCACCTTGCAATGTGGAGATATTACTGTTTGTGCATTTACAATATTCATTGATTTTTGCCATTGAAAAACATGTTTTTCATATACCAGAAATGTTTGAAGCTACTGACTGAATGAAAGGAGCTGGCATCTCACTCTCTTAGAATCTTCTTTATCATGCTAGGATTAGCAGGAAAAAGCAAAAAATTTCAGAATTGCACCTTGCAATGTGGAGATATTACTGTTTGTGCATTTACAATATTCATTGATTTTTGCCATTGAAAAACATGTTTTTCATATACCAGGAATGTTTGAAGCTACTGACTGAATGAAAGGAGCTGGCATCTCACTCTCTTTGAATCTTTATCCTGCTAGGATTAGCAGGAAAAAGCAAAAAATTTCAGAATTGCACCTTGCAATGTGGAGATATTACTGTTTGTGCATTTACAATATTCATTGATTTTTGCCATTGAAAAACGTCCAGAAATGTTTGAAGCTACTGACTGAATGAAAGGAGCTGGCATCTCACTCTCTTTGAATCTTCTTTATCATGCTAGGATTAGCAGGAAAAAGCAAAAAATTTCAGAATTGCACCTTGCAATGTGGAGATATTACTGTTTGTGCATTTACAATATTCATTGATTTTTGCCATTGAAAAACATGTTTTTCATATACCAGAAATGTTTGAAGCTACTGACTGAATGAAAGGAGCTGGCATCTCACTCTCTTTGAATCTTCTTTATCCTGCTAGGATTAGCAGGAAAAAGCAAAAAATTTCAGAATTGCACCTTGCAATGTGGAGATATTACTGTTTGTGCATTTACAATATTCATTGATTTTTGCCATTGAAAAACATGTTTTTCATATACCAGAAATGTTTGAAGCTACTGACTGAATGAAAGGAGCTGGCATCTCACTCTCTTAGAATCTTCTTTATCATGCTAGGATTAGCAGGAAAAAGCAAAAAATTTCAGAATTGCACCTTGCAATGTGGAGATATTACTGTTTGTGCATTTACAATATTCATTGATTTTTGCCATTGAAAAACATGTTTTTCATATACCAGGAATGTTTGAAGCTACTGACTGAATGAAAGGAGCTGGCATCTCACTCTCTTTGAATCTTTATCCTGCTAGGATTAGCAGGAAAAAGCAAAAAATTTCAGAATTGCACCTTGCAATGTGGAGATATTACTGTTTGTGCATTTACAATATTCATTGATTTTTGCCATTGAAAAACGTCCAGAAATGTTTGAAGCTACTGACTGAATGAAAGGAGCTGGCATCTCACTCTCTTTGAATCTTCTTTATCATGCTAGGATTAGCAGGAAAAAGCAAAAAATTTCAGAATTGCACCTTGCAATGTGGAGATATTACTGTTTGTGCATTTACAATATTCATTGATTTTTGCCATTGAAAAACGTCCAGAAATGTTTGAAGCTACTGACTGAATGAAAGGAGCTGGCATCTCACTCTCTTTGAATCTTCTTTATCATGCTAGGATTAGCAGGAAAAAGCAAAAAATTTCAGAATTGCACCTTGCAATGTGGAGATATTACTGTTTGTGCATTTGCAATATTCATTGATTTTTGCCATTGAAAAACATCATGTTATTCATATACCAGAAATGTTTGAAGCTACTGACTGAATGAAAGGAGCTGGCATCTCACTCTCTTTGAATCTTCTTTATCATGCTAGGATTAACAGGAAAAAGCAAAAAATTTCAGAATTGCACCTTGCAATGTGGAGATATTACTGTTTGTGCATTTACATATTCATTGATTTTTGCCATTGAAAAACGTCCAGAAATGTTTGAAGCTACTGACTGAATGAAAGGAGCTGGCATCTCACTCTCTTTGAATCTTCTTTATCATGCTAGGATTAGCAGGAAAAAGCAAAAAATTTCAGAATTGCACCTTGCAATGTGGAAATATTACTGTTTGTGCATTTACAATATTCATTGATTTTTGCCATTGAAAAACATGTTTTTCATATACCAGAAATGTTTGAAGCTACTGACTGAATGAAAGGAGCTGGCATCTCACTCTCTTTGAATCTTTATCATGCTAGGATTAGCAGGAAAAAGCAAAAAATTTCAGAATTGCACCTTGCAATGTGGAGATATTACTGTTTGTGCATTTACAATATTCATTGATTTTTGCCATTGAAAAACGTTTTTCATATACCAGAAATGTTTGAAGCTACTGACTGAATGAAAGGAGCTGGCATCTCACTCTCTTTGAATCTTCTTTATCATGCTAGGATTAGCAGGAAAAAGCAAAAAATTTCAGAATTGCACCTTGCAATGTGGAGATATTACTGTTTGTGCATTTACAATATTCATTGATTTTTGCCATTGAAAAACATGTTTTTCATATACCAGAAATGTTTGAAGCTACTGACTGAATGAAAGGAGCTGGCATCTCACTCTCTTTGAATCTTTATCATGCTAGGATTAGCAGGAAAAAGCAAAAAATTTCAGAATTGCACCTTGCAATGTGGAGATATTACTGTTTGTGCATTTACAATATTCATTGATTTTTGCCATTGAAAAACGTTTTTCATATACCAGAAATGTTTGAAGCTACTGACTGAATGAAAGGAGCTGGCATCTCACTCTCTTTGAATCTTCTTTATCATGCTAGGATTAGCAGGAAAAAGCAAAAAATTTCAGAATTGCACCTTGCAATGTGGAGATATTACTGTTTGTGCATTTACAATATTCATTGATTTTTGCCATTGAAAAACATGTTTTTCATATACCAGAAATGTTTGAAGCTACTGACTGAATGAAAGGAGCTGGCATCTCACTCTCTTTGAATCTTCTTTATCCTGCTAGGATTAGCAGGAAAAAGCAAAAAATTTCAGAATTGCACCTTGCAATGTGGAGATATTACTGTTTGTGCATTTACAATATTCATTGATTTTTGCCATTGAAAAACATGTTTTTCATATACCAGAAATGTTTGAAGCTACTGACTGAATGAAAGGAGCTGGCATCTCACTGTCTTAGAATCTTCTTTATCATGCTAGGATTAGCAGGAAAAAGCAAAAAATTTCAGAATTGCACCTTGCAATGTGGAGATATTACTGTTTGTGCATTTACAATATTCATTGATTTTTGCCATTGAAAAACATGTTTTTCATATACCAGGAATGTTTGAAGCTACTGACTGAATGAAAGGAGCTGGCATCTCACTCTCTTTGAATCTTTATCCTGCTAGGATTAGCAGGAAAAAGCAAAAAATTTCAGAATTGCACCTTGCAATGTGGAGATATTACTGTTTGTGCATTTACAATATTCATTGATTTTTGCCATTGAAAAACGTCCAGAAATGTTTGAAGCTACTGACTGAATGAAAGGAGCTGGCATCTCACTCTCTTTGAATCTTCTTTATCATGCTAGGATTAGCAGGAAAAAGCAAAAAATTTCAGAATTGCACCTTGCAATGTGGAGATATTACTGTTTGTGCATTTACAATATTCATTGATTTTTGCCATTGAAAAACGTCCAGAAATGTTTGAAGCTACTGACTGAATGAAAGGAGCTGGCATCTCACTCTCTTTGAATCTTCTTTATCATGCTAGGATTAGCAGGAAAAAGCAAAAAATTTCAGAATTGCACCTTGCAATGTGGAGATATTACTGTTTGTGCATTTGCAATATTCATTGATTTTTGCCATTGAAAAACATCATGTTATTCATATACCAGAAATGTTTGAAGCTACTGACTGAATGAAAGGAGCTGGCATCTCACTCTCTTTGAATCTTCTTTATCATGCTAGGATTAACAGGAAAAAGCAAAAAATTTCAGAATTGCACCTTGCAATGTGGAGATATTACTGTTTGTGCATTTACAATATTCATTGATTTTTGCCATTGAAAAACGTCCAGAAATGTTTGAAGCTACTGACTGAATGAAAGGAGCTGGCATCTCACTCTCTTTGAATCTTCTTTATCATGCTAGGATTAGCAGGAAAAAGCAAAAAATTTCAGAATTGCACCTTGCAATGTGGAAATATTACTGTTTGTGCATTTACAATATTCATTGATTTTTGCCATTGAAAAACATGTTTTTCATATACCAGAAATGTTTGAAGCTACTGACTGAATGAAAGGAGCTGGCATCTCACTCTCTTTGAATCTTTATCATGCTAGGATTAGCAGGAAAAAGCAAAAAATTTCAGAATTGCACCTTGCAATGTGGAGATATTACTGTTTGTGCATTTACAATATTCATTGATTTTTGCCATTGAAAAACGTTTTTCATATACCAGAAATGTTTGAAGCTACTGACTGAATGAAAGGAGCTGGCATCTCACTCTCTTTGAATCTTCTTTATCATGCTAGGATTAGCAGGAAAAAGCAAAAAATTTCAGAATTGCACCTTGCAATGTGGAGATATTACTGTTTGTGCATTTACAATATTCATTGATTTTTGCCATTGAAAAACATGTTTTTCATATACCAGAAATGTTTGAAGCTGCTGACTGAATGAAAGGAGCTGGCATCTCACTCTCTTTGAATCTTCTTTATCATGCTAGGATTAGCAGGAAAAAGCAAAAAATTTCAGAATTGCACCTTGCAATGTGGAGATATTACTGTTTGTGCATTTACAATATTCATTGATTTTTGCCATTGAAAAACATCATGTTATTCATATACCAGAAATGTTTGAAGCTACTGACTGAATGAAAGGAGCTGGCATCTCACTCACTTTGAATCTTCTTTATCATGCTAGGATTAGCAGGAAAAAGCAAAAAATTTCAGAATTGCACCTTGCAATGTGGAGATATTACTGTTTGTGCATTTACAATATTCATTGATTTTTGCCATTGAAAAACATGTTTTTCATATACCAGAAATGTTTGAAGCTACTGACTGAATGAAAGGAGCTGGCATCTCACTCTCTTTGAATCTTCTTTATCATGCTAGGATTAACAGGAAAAAGCAAAAAATTTCAGAATTGCACCTTGCAATGTGGAGATATTACTGTTTGTGCATTTACAATATTCATTGATTTTTGCCATTGAAAAACGTCCAGAAATGTTTGAAGCTACTGACTGAATGAAAGGAGCTGGCATCTCACTCTCTTTGAATCTTCTTTATCATGCTAGGATTAGCAGGAAAAAGCAAAAAATTTCAGAATTGCACCTTGCAATGTGGAGATATTACTGTTTGTGCATTTACAATATTCATTGATTTTTGCCATTGAAAAACATGTTTTTCATATACCAGAAATGTTTGAAGCTACTGACTGAATGAAAGGAGCTGGCATCTCACTCTCTTTGAATCTTCTTTATCCTGCTAGGATTAGCAGGAAAAAGCAAAAAATTTCAGAATTGCACCTTGCAATGTGGAGATATTACTGTTTGTGCATTTACAATATTCATTGATTTTTGCCATTGAAAAACGTTTTTCATATACCAGAAATGTTTGAAGCTACTGACTGAATGAAAGGAGCTGGCATCTCACTCTCTTTGAATCTTCTTTATCATGCTAGGATTAGCAGGAAAAAGCAAAAAATTTCAGAATTGCACCTTGCAATGTGGAGATATTACTGTTTGTGCATTTACAATATTCATTGATTTTTGCCATTGAAAAACATGTTTTTCATATACCAGGAATGTTTGAAGCTACTGACTGAATGAAAGGAGCTGGCATCTCACTCTCTTTGAATCTTCTTTATCCTGCTAGGATTAGCAGGAAAAAGCAAAAAATTTCAGAATTGCACCTTGCAATGTGGAGATATTACTGTTTGTGCATTTACAATATTCATTGATTTTTGCCATTGAAAAACGTCCAGAAATGTTTGAAGCTACTGACTGAATGAAAGGAGCTGGCATCTCACTCTCTTTGAATCTTCTTTATCATGCTACGATTAGCAGGAAAAAGCAAAAAATTTCAGAATTGCACCTTGCAATGTGGAGATATTACTGTTTGTGCATTTACAATATTCATTGATTTTTGCCATTGAAAAACATCATGTTATTCATATACCAGAAATGTTTGAAGCTACTGACTGAATGAAAGGAGCTGGGATCTCACTCTCTTTGAATCTTTATCATGCTAGGATTAGCAGGAAAAAGCAAAAAATTTCAGAATTGCACCTTGCAATGTGGAGATATTACTGTTTGTGCATTTACAATATTCATTGATTTTTGCCATTGAAAAACGTTTTTCATATACCAGAAATGTTTGAAGCTACTGACTGAATGAAAGGAGCTGGCATCTCACTCTCTTTGAATCTTCTTTATCATGCTAGGATTAGCAGGAAAAAGCAAAAAATTTCAGAATTGCACCTTGCAATGTGGAGATATTACTGTTTGTGCATTTACAATATTCATTGATTTTTGCCATTGAAAAACATGTTTTTCATATACCAGAAATGTTTGAAGCTACTGACTGAATGAAAGGAGCTGGCATCTCACTCTCTTTGAATCTTCTTTATCATGCTAGGATTAGCAGGAAAAAGCAAAAAATTTCAGAATTGCACCTTGCAATGTGGAGATATTACTGTTTGTGCATTTACAATATTCATTGATTTTTGCCATTGAAAAACATGTTTTTCATATACCAGAAATGTTTGAAGCTACTGACTGAATGAAAGGAGCTGGCATCTCACTCTCTTTGAATCTTCTTTATCATGCTAGGATTAGCAGGAAAAAGCAAAAAATTTCAGAATTGCACCTTGCAATGTGGAGATATTACTGTTTGTGCATTTACAATATTCATTGATTTTTGCCATTGAAAAACATGTTTTTCATATACCAGAAATGTTTGAAGCTACTGACTGAATGAAAGGAGCTGGCATCTCACTCTCTTTGAATCTTCTTTATCATGCTAGGATTAACAGGAAAAAGCAAAAAATTTCAGAATTGCACCTTGCAATGTGGAGATATTACTGTTTGTGCATTTACAATATTCATTGATTTTTGCCATTGAAAAACGTCCAGAAATGTTTGAAGCTACTGACTGAATGAAAGGAGCTGGCATCTCACTCTCTTTGAATCTTCTTTATCATGCTAGGATTAGCAGGAAAAAGCAAAAAATTTCAGAATTGCACCTTGCAATGTGGAGATATTACTGTTTGTGCATTTACAATATTCATTGATTTTTGCCATTGAAAAACATGTTTTTCATATACCAGAAATGTTTGACGCTACTGACTGAATGAAAGGAGCTGGCATCTCACTCTCTTTGAATCTTCTTTATCCTGCTAGGATTAGCAGGAAAAAGCAAAAAATTTCAGAATTGCACCTTGCAATGTGGAGATATTACTGTTTGTGCATTTACAATATTCATTGATTTTTGCCATTGAAAAACATGTTTTTCATATACCAGAAATGTTTGAAGCTACTGACTGAATGAAAGGAGCTGGCATCTCACTCTGAATCTTCTAGCAGGAAAAAGCAAAAAATTTCAGAATTGCACCTTGCAATGTGGAGATATTACTGTTTGTGCATTTACAATATTCATTGATTTTTGCCATTGAAAAACATGTTTTTCATATACCAGGAATGTTTGAAGCTACTGACTGAATGAAAGGAGCTGGCATCTCACTCTCTTTGAATCTTCTTTATCCTGCTAGGATTAGCAGGAAAAAGCAAAAAATTTCAGAATTGCACCTTGCAATGTGGAGATATTACTGTTTGTGCATTTACAATATTCATTGATTTTTGCCATTGAAAAACGTCCAGAAATGTTTGAAGCTACTGACTGAATGAAAGGAGCTGGCATCTCACTCTCTTTGAATCTTCTTTATCATGCTAGGATTAGCAGGAAAAAGCAAAAAATTTCAGAATTGCACCTTGCAATGTGGAGATATTACTGTTTGTGCATTTACAATATTCATTGATTTTTGCCATTGAAAAACGTCCAGAAATGTTTGAAGCTACTGACTGAATGAAAGGAGCTGGCATCTCACTCTCTTTGAATCTTCTTTATCATGCTAGGATTAGCAGGAAAAAGCAAAAAATTTCAGAATTGCACCTTGCAATGTGGAGATATTACTGTTTGTGCATTTACAATATTCATTGATTTTTGCCATTGAAAAACATCATGTTATTCATATACCAGAAATGTTTGAAGCTACTGACTGAATGAAAGGAGCTGGCATCTCACTCTCTTTGAATCTTCTTTATCATGCTAGGATTAGCAGGAAAAAGCAAAAAATTTCAGAATTGCACCTTGCAATGTGGAGATATTACTGTTTGTGCATTTACAATATTCATTGATTTTTGCCATTGAAAAACGTTTTTCATATACCAGAAATGTTTGAAGCTACTGACTGAATGAAAGGAGCTGGCATCTCACTCTCTTTGAATCTTCTTTATCATGCTAGGATTAGCAGGAAAAAGCAAAAAATTTCAGAATTGCACCTTGCAATGTGGAGATATTACTGTTTGTGCATTTACAATATTCATTGATTTTTGCCATTGAAAAACATCATGTTATTCATATACCAGAAATGTTTGAAGCTACTGACTGAATGAAAGGAGCTGGCATCTCACTCTCTTTGAATCTTCTTTATCATGCTAGGATTAACAGGAAAAAGCAAAAAATTTCAGAATTGCACCTTGCAATGTGGAGATATTACTGTTTGTGCATTTACAATATTCATTGATTTTTGCCATTGAAAAACGTCCAGAAATGTTTGAAGCTACTGACTGAATGAAAGGAGCTGGCATCTCACTCTCTTTGAATCTTCTTTATCATGCTAGGATTAGCAGGAAAAAGCAAAAAATTTCAGAATTGCACCTTGCAATGTGGAAATATTACTGTTTGTGCATTTACAATATTCATTGATTTTTGCCATTGAAAAACATGTTTTTCATATACCAGAAATGTTTGAAGCTACTGACTGAATGAAAGGAGCTGGTATCTCACTCTCTTAGAATCTTTATCATGCTAGGATTAGCAGGAAAAAGCAAAAAATTTCAGAATTGCACCTTGCAATGTGGAGATATTACTGTTTGTGCATTTACAATATTCATTGATTTTTGCCATTGAAAAACGTCCAGAAATGTTTGAAGCTACTGACTGAATGAAAGGAGCTGGCATCTCACTCTCTTTGAATCTTCTTTATCATGCTAGGATTAGCAGGAAAAAGCAAAAAATTTCAGAATTGCACCTTGCAATGTGGAGATATTACTGTTTGTGCATTTACAATATTCATTGATTTTTGCCATTGAAAAACATCATGTTATTCATATACCAGAAATGTTTGAAGCTACTGACTGAATGAAAGGAGCTGGCATCTCACTCTCTTTGAATCTTCTTTATCATGCTAGGATTAGCAGGAAAAAGCAAAAAATTTCAGAATTGCACCTTGCAATGTGGAGATATTACTGCTTGTGCATTTACAATATTCATTGATTTTTGCCATTGAAAAACGTTTTTCATATACCAGAAATGTTTGAAGCTACTGACTGAATGAAAGGAGCTGGCATCTCACTCTCTTTGAATCTTCTTTATCATGCTAGGATTAGCAGGAAAAAGCAAAAAATTTCAGAATTGCACCTTGCAATGTGGACATATTACTGTTTGTGCATTTACAATATTCATTGATTTTTGCCATTGAAAAACATCATGTTATTCATATACCAGAAATGTTTGAAGCTACTGACTGAATGAAAGGAGCTGGCATCTCACTCTCTTTGAATCTTCTTTATCATGCTAGGATTAACAGGAAAAAGCAAAAAATTTCAGAATTGCACCTTGCAATGTGGAGATATTACTGTTTGTGCATTTACAATATTCATTGATTTTTGCCATTGAAAAACGTCCAGAAATGTTTGAAGCTACTGACTGAATGAAAGGAGCTGGCATCTCACTCTCTTTGAATCTTCTTTATCATGCTAGGATAAGCAGGAAAAAGCAAAAAATTTCAGAATTGCACCTTGCAATGTGGAAATATTACTGTTTGTGCATTTACAATATTCATTGATTTTTGCCATTGAAAAACATGTTTTTCATATACCAGAAATGTTTGAAGCTACTGACTGAATGAAAGGAGCTGGCATCTCACTCTCTTAGAATCTTTATCATGCTAGGATTAGCAGGAAAAAGCAAAAAATTTCAGAATTGCACATTGCAATGTGGAGATATTACTGTTTGTGCATTTACAATATTCATTGATTTTTGCCATTGAAAAACGTTTTTCATATACCAGAAATGTTTGAAGCTACTGACTGAATGAAAGGAGCTGGCATCTCACTCTCTTTGAATCTTCTTTATCCTGCTAGGATTAGCAGGAAAAAGCAAAAAATTTCAGAATTGCACCTTGCAATGTGGAGATATTACTGTTTGTGCATTTACAATATTCATTGATTTTTGCCATTGAAAAACGTTTTTCATATACCAGAAATGTTTGAAGCTACTGACTGAATGAAAGGAGCTGGCATCTCACTCTCTTTGAATCTTCTTTATCATGCTAGGATTAGCAGGAAAAAGCAAAAAATTTCAGAATTGCACCTTGCAATGTGGAGATATTACTGTTTGTGCATTTACAATATTCATTGATTTTTGCCATTGAAAAACATGTTTTTCATATACCAGGAATGTTTGAAGCTACTGACTGAATGAAAGGAGCTGGCATCTCACTCTCTTTGAATCTTCTTTATCCTGCTAGGATTAGCAGGAAAAAGCAAAAAATTTCAGAATTGCACCTTGCAATGTGGAGATATTACTGTTTGTGCATTTACAATATTCATTGATTTTTGCCATTGAAAAACATCATGTTTATTCATATACCAGAAATGTTTGAAGCTACTGACTGAATGAAAGGAGCTGGCATCTCTCTCTCTTTGAATCTTCTTTATCATGCTAGGATTAGCAGGAAAAAGCAAAAAATTTCAGAATTGCACCTTGCAATGTGGAGATATTACTGTTTGTGCATTTACAATATTCATTGATTTTTGCCATTGAAAAACGTCCAGAAATGTTTGAAGCTACTGACTGAATGAAAGGAGCTGGCATCTCACTCTCTTTGAATCTTCTTTATCATGCTACGATTAGCAGGAAAAAGCAAAAAATTTCAGAATTGCACCTTGCAATGTGGAGATATTACTGTTTGTGCATTTACAATATTCATTGATTTTTGCCATTGAAAAACATCATGTTATTCATATACCAGAAATGTTTGAAGCTACTGACTGAATGAAAGGAGCTGGCATCTCACTCTCTTTGAATCTTTATCATGCTAGGATTAGCAGGAAAAAGCAAAAAATTTCAGAATTGCACCTTGCAATGTGGAGATATTACTGTTTGTGCATTTACAATATTCATTGATTTTTGCCATTGAAAAACGTTTTTCATATACCAGAAATGTTTGAAGCTACTGACTGAATGAAAGGAGCTGGCATCTCACTCTCTTTGAATCTTCTTTATCATGCTAGGATTAGCAGGAAAAAGCAAAAAATTTCAGAATTGCACCTTGCAATGTGGAGATATTACTGTTTGTGCATTTACAATATTCATTGATTTTTGCCATTGAAAAACATGTTTTTCATATACCAGAAATGTTTGAAGCTACTGACTGAATGAAAGGAGCTGGCATCTCACTCTTTTTGAATCTTCTTTATCATGCTAGGATTAGCAGGAAAAAGCAAAAAATTTCAGAATTGCACCTTGCAATGTGGAGATATTACTGTTTGTGCATTTGCAATATTCATTGATTTTTGCCATTGAAAAACATCATGTTATTCATATACCAGAAATGTTTGAAGCTACTGACTGAATGAAAGGAGCTGGCATCTCACTCTCTTTGAATCTTCTTTATCATGCTAGGATTAACAGGAAAAAGCAAAAAATTTCAGAATTGCACCTTGCAATGTGGAGATATTACTGTTTGTGCATTTACAATATTCATTGATTTTTGCCATTGAAAAACGTCCAGAAATGTTTGAAGCTACTGACTGAATGAAAGGAGCTGGCATCTCACTCTCTTTGAATCTTCTTTATCATGCTAGGATTAGCAGGAAAAAGCAAAAAATTTCAGAATTGCACCTTGCAATGTGGAAATATTACTGTTTGTGCATTTACAATATTCATTGATTTTTGCCATTGAAAAACATGTTTTTCATATACCAGAAATGTTTGAAGCTACTGACTGAATGAAAGGAGCTGGCATCTCACTCTCTTTGAATCTTTATCATGCTAGGATTAGCAGGAAAAAGCAAAAAATTTCAGAATTGCACCTTGCAATGTGGAGATATTACTGTTTGTGCATTTACAATATTCATTGATTTTTGCCATTGAAAAACGTTTTTCATATACCAGAAATGTTTGAAGCTACTGACTGAATGAAAGGAGCTGGCATCTCACTCTCTTTGAATCTTCTTTATCATGCTAGGATTAGCAGGAAAAAGCAAAAAATTTCAGAATTGCACCTTGCAATGTGGAGATATTACTGTTTGTGCATTTACAATATTCATTGATTTTTGCCATTGAAAAACATGTTTTTCATATACCAGAAATGTTTGAAGCTACTGACTGAATGAAAGGAGCTGGCATCTCACTCTCTTTGAATCTTCTTTATCCTGCTAGGATTAGCAGGAAAAAGCAAAAAATTTCAGAATTGCACCTTGCAATGTGGAGATATTACTGTTTGTGCATTTACAATATTCATTGATTTTTGCCATTGAAAAACATGTTTTTCATATACCAGAAATGTTTGAAGCTACTGACTGAATGAAAGGAGCTGGCATCTCACTCTCTTAGAATCTTCTTTATCATGCTAGGATTAGCAGGAAAAAGCAAAAAATTTCAGAATTGCACCTTGCAATGTGGAGATATTACTGTTTGTGCATTTACAATATTCATTGATTTTTGCCATTGAAAAACATGTTTTTCATATACCAGGAATGTTTGAAGCTACTGACTGAATGAAAGGAGCTGGCATCTCACTCTCTTTGAATCTTTATCCTGCTAGGATTAGCAGGAAAAAGCAAAAAATTTCAGAATTGCACCTTGCAATGTGGAGATATTACTGTTTGTGCATTTACAATATTCATTGATTTTTGCCATTGAAAAACGTCCAGAAATGTTTGAAGCTACTGACTGAATGAAAGGAGCTGGCATCTCACTCTCTTTGAATCTTCTTTATCATGCTAGGATTAGCAGGAAAAAGCAAAAAATTTCAGAATTGCACCTTGCAATGTGGAGATATTACTGTTTGTGCATTTACAATATTCATTGATTTTTGCCATTGAAAAACGTCCAGAAATGTTTGAAGCTACTGACTGAATGAAAGGAGCTGGCATCTCACTCTCTTTGAATCTTCTTTATCATGCTAGGATTAGCAGGAAAAAGCAAAAAATTTCAGAATTGCACCTTGCA
Source organism: Phyllobates terribilis (assembly GCF_046119375.1). NCBI lineage: Eukaryota > Metazoa > Chordata > Amphibia > Anura > Dendrobatidae > Phyllobates > Phyllobates terribilis. The sequence goes on from NW_027364741.1 coordinate 90,239, forward strand.
ATGTGGAGATATTACTGTTTGTGCATTTGCAATATTCATTGATTTTTGCCATTGAAAAACATCATGTTATTCATATACCAGAAATGTTTGAAGCTACTGACTGAATGAAAGGAGCTGGGATCTCACTCTCTTTGAATCTTTATCATGCTAGGATTAGCAGGAAAAAGCAAAAAATTTCAGAATTGCACCTTGCAATGTGGAGATATTACTGTTTGTGCATTTACAATATTCATTGATTTTTGCCATTGAAAAACGTTTTTCATATACCAGAAATGTTTGAAGCTACTGACTGAATGAAAGGAGCTGGCATCTCACTCTCTTTGAATCTTCTTTATCATGCTAGGATTAGCAGGAAAAAGCAAAAAATTTCAGAATTGCACCTTGCAATGTGGAGATATTACTGTTTGTGCATTTACAATATTCATTGATTTTTGCCATTGAAAAACATGTTTTTCATATACCAGAAATGTTTGAAGCTACTGACTGAATGAAAGGAGCTGGCATCTCACTCTCTTTGAATCTTCTTTATCATGCTAGGATTAGCAGGAAAAAGCAAAAAATTTCAGAATTGCACCTTGCAATGTGGAGATATTACTGTTTGTGCATTTACAATATTCATTGATTTTTGCCATTGAAAAACATGTTTTTCATATACCAGAAATGTTTGAAGCTACTGACTGAATGAAAGGAGCTGGCATCTCACTCTCTTTGAATCTTCTTTATCATGCTAGGATTAGCAGGAAAAAGCAAAAAATTTCAGAATTGCACCTTGCAATGTGGAGATATTACTGTTTGTGCATTTACAATATTCATTGATTTTTGCCATTGAAAAACATGTTTTTCATATACCAGAAATGTTTGAAGCTACTGACTGAATGAAAGGAGCTGGCATCTCACTCTCTTTGAATCTTCTTTATCATGCTAGGATTAACAGGAAAAAGCAAAAAATTTCAGAATTGCACCTTGCAATGTGGAGATATTACTGTTTGTGCATTTACAATATTCATTGATTTTTGCCATTGAAAAACGTCCAGAAATGTTTGAAGCTACTGACTGAATGAAAGGAGCTGGCATCTCACTCTCTTTGAATCTTCTTTATCATGCTAGGATTAGCAGGAAAAAGCAAAAAATTTCAGAATTGCACCTTGCAATGTGGAGATATTACTGTTTGTGCATTTACAATATTCATTGATTTTTGCCATTGAAAAACATGTTTTTCATATACCAGAAATGTTTGACGCTACTGACTGAATGAAAGGAGCTGGCATCTCACTCTCTTTGAATCTTCTTTATCCTGCTAGGATTAGCAGGAAAAAGCAAAAAATTTCAGAATTGCACCTTGCAATGTGGAGATATTACTGTTTGTGCATTTACAATATTCATTGATTTTTGCCATTGAAAAACATGTTTTTCATATACCAGAAATGTTTGAAGCTACTGACTGAATGAAAGGAGCTGGCATCTCACTCTGAATCTTCTTTATCATGCTAGGATTAGCAGGAAAAAGCAAAAAATTTCAGAATTGCACCTTGCAATGTGGAGATATTACTGTTTGTGCATTTACAATATTCATTGATTTTTGCCATTGAAAAACATGTTTTTCATATACCAGGAATGTTTGAAGCTACTGACTGAATGAAAGGAGCTGGCATCTCACTCTCTTTGAATCTTCTTTATCCTGCTAGGATTAGCAGGAAAAAGCAAAAAATTTCAGAATTGCACCTTGCAATGTGGAGATATTACTGTTTGTGCATTTACAATATTCATTGATTTTTGCCATTGAAAAACGTCCAGAAATGTTTGAAGCTACTGACTGAATGAAAGGAGCTGGCATCTCACTCTCTTTGAATCTTCTTTATCATGCTAGGATTAGCAGGAAAAAGCAAAAAATTTCAGAATTGCACCTTGCAATGTGGAGATATTACTGTTTGTGCATTTACAATATTCATTGATTTTTGCCATTGAAAAACGTCCAGAAATGTTTGAAGCTACTGACTGAATGAAAGGAGCTGGCATCTCACTCTCTTTGAATCTTCTTTATCATGCTAGGATTAGCAGGAAAAAGCAAAAAATTTCAGAATTGCACCTTGCAATGTGGAGATATTACTGTTTGTGCATTTACAATATTCATTGATTTTTGCCATTGAAAAACATCATGTTATTCATATACCAGAAATGTTTGAAGCTACTGACTGAATGAAAGGAGCTGGCATCTCACTCTCTTTGAATCTTCTTTATCATGCTAGGATTAGCAGGAAAAAGCAAAAAATTTCAGAATTGCACCTTGCAATGTGGAGATATTACTGTTTGTGCATTTACAATATTCATTGATTTTTGCCATTGAAAAACGTTTTTCATATACCAGAAATGTTTGAAGCTACTGACTGAATGAAAGGAGCTGGCATCTCACTCTCTTTGAATCTTCTTTATCATGCTAGGATTAGCAGGAAAAAGCAAAAAATTTCAGAATTGCACCTTGCAATGTGGAGATATTACTGTTTGTGCATTTACAATATTCATTGATTTTTGCCATTGAAAAACATCATGTTATTCATATACCAGAAATGTTTGAAGCTACTGACTGAATGAAAGGAGCTGGCATCTCACTCTCTTTGAATCTTCTTTATCATGCTAGGATTAACAGGAAAAAGCAAAAAATTTCAGAATTGCACCTTGCAATGTGGAGATATTACTGTTTGTGCATTTACAATATTCATTGATTTTTGCCATTGAAAAACGTCCAGAAATGTTTGAAGCTACTGACTGAATGAAAGGAGCTGGCATCTCACTCTCTTTGAATCTTCTTTATCATGCTAGGATTAGCAGGAAAAAGCAAAAAATTTCAGAATTGCACCTTGCAATGTGGAAATATTACTGTTTGTGCATTTACAATATTCATTGATTTTTGCCATTGAAAAACATGTTTTTCATATACCAGAAATGTTTGAAGCTACTGACTGAATGAAAGGAGCTGGTATCTCACTCTCTTAGAATCTTTATCATGCTAGGATTAGCAGGAAAAAGCAAAAAATTTCAGAATTGCACCTTGCAATGTGGAGATATTACTGTTTGTGCATTTACAATATTCATTGATTTTTGCCATTGAAAAACGTCCAGAAATGTTTGAAGCTACTGACTGAATGAAAGGAGCTGGCATCTCACTCTCTTTGAATCTTCTTTATCATGCTAGGATTAGCAGGAAAAAGCAAAAAATTTCAGAATTGCACCTTGCAATGTGGAGATATTACTGTTTGTGCATTTACAATATTCATTGATTTTTGCCATTGAAAAACATCATGTTATTCATATACCAGAAATGTTTGAAGCTACTGACTGAATGAAAGGAGCTGGCATCTCACTCTCTTTGAATCTTCTTTATCATGCTAGGATTAGCAGGAAAAAGCAAAAAATTTCAGAATTGCACCTTGCAATGTGGAGATATTACTGCTTGTGCATTTACAATATTCATTGATTTTTGCCATTGAAAAACGTTTTTCATATACCAGAAATGTTTGAAGCTACTGACTGAATGAAAGGAGCTGGCATCTCACTCTCTTTGAATCTTCTTTATCATGCTAGGATTAGCAGGAAAAAGCAAAAAATTTCAGAATTGCACCTTGCAATGTGGACATATTACTGTTTGTGCATTTACAATATTCATTGATTTTTGCCATTGAAAAACATCATGTTATTCATATACCAGAAATGTTTGAAGCTACTGACTGAATGAAAGGAGCTGGCATCTCACTCTCTTTGAATCTTCTTTATCATGCTAGGATTAACAGGAAAAAGCAAAAAATTTCAGAATTGCACCTTGCAATGTGGAGATATTACTGTTTGTGCATTTACAATATTCATTGATTTTTGCCATTGAAAAACGTCCAGAAATGTTTGAAGCTACTGACTGAATGAAAGGAGCTGGCATCTCACTCTCTTTGAATCTTCTTTATCATGCTAGGATAAGCAGGAAAAAGCAAAAAATTTCAGAATTGCACCTTGCAATGTGGAAATATTACTGTTTGTGCATTTACAATATTCATTGATTTTTGCCATTGAAAAACATGTTTTTCATATACCAGAAATGTTTGAAGCTACTGACTGAATGAAAGGAGCTGGCATCTCACTCTCTTAGAATCTTTATCATGCTAGGATTAGCAGGAAAAAGCAAAAAATTTCAGAATTGCACATTGCAATGTGGAGATATTACTGTTTGTGCATTTACAATATTCATTGATTTTTGCCATTGAAAAACGTTTTTCATATACCAGAAATGTTTGAAGCTACTGACTGAATGAAAGGAGCTGGCATCTCACTCTCTTTGAATCTTCTTTATCCTGCTAGGATTAGCAGGAAAAAGCAAAAAATTTCAGAATTGCACCTTGCAATGTGGAGATATTACTGTTTGTGCATTTACAATATTCATTGATTTTTGCCATTGAAAAACGTTTTTCATATACCAGAAATGTTTGAAGCTACTGACTGAATGAAAGGAGCTGGCATCTCACTCTCTTTGAATCTTCTTTATCATGCTAGGATTAGCAGGAAAAAGCAAAAAATTTCAGAATTGCACCTTGCAATGTGGAGATATTACTGTTTGTGCATTTACAATATTCATTGATTTTTGCCATTGAAAAACATGTTTTTCATATACCAGGAATGTTTGAAGCTACTGACTGAATGAAAGGAGCTGGCATCTCACTCTCTTTGAATCTTCTTTATCCTGCTAGGATTAGCAGGAAAAAGCAAAAAATTTCAGAATTGCACCTTGCAATGTGGAGATATTACTGTTTGTGCATTTACAATATTCATTGATTTTTGCCATTGAAAAACGTCCAGAAATGTTTGAAGCTACTGACTGAATGAAAGGAGCTGGCATCTCTCTCTCTTTGAATCTTCTTTATCATGCTAGGATTAGCAGGAAAAAGCAAAAAATTTCAGAATTGCACCTTGCAATGTGGAGATATTACTGTTTGTGCATTTACAATATTCATTGATTTTTGCCATTGAAAAACGTCCAGAAATGTTTGAAGCTACTGACTGAATGAAAGGAGCTGGCATCTCACTCTCTTTGAATCTTCTTTATCATGCTACGATTAGCAGGAAAAAGCAAAAAATTTCAGAATTGCACCTTGCAATGTGGAGATATTACTGTTTGTGCATTTACAATATTCATTGATTTTTGCCATTGAAAAACATCATGTTATTCATATACCAGAAATGTTTGAAGCTACTGACTGAATGAAAGGAGCTGGCATCTCACTCTCTTTGAATCTTTATCATGCTAGGATTAGCAGGAAAAAGCAAAAAATTTCAGAATTGCACCTTGCAATGTGGAGATATTACTGTTTGTGCATTTACAATATTCATTGATTTTTGCCATTGAAAAACGTTTTTCATATACCAGAAATGTTTGAAGCTACTGACTGAATGAAAGGAGCTGGCATCTCACTCTCTTTGAATCTTCTTTATCATGCTAGGATTAGCAGGAAAAAGCAAAAAATTTCAGAATTGCACCTTGCAATGTGGAGATATTACTGTTTGTGCATTTACAATATTCATTGATTTTTGCCATTGAAAAACATGTTTTTCATATACCAGAAATGTTTGAAGCTACTGACTGAATGAAAGGAGCTGGCATCTCACTCTTTTTGAATCTTCTTTATCATGCTAGGATTAGCAGGAAAAAGCAAAAAATTTCAGAATTGCACCTTGCAATGTGGAGATATTACTGTTTGTGCATTTCCAATATTCATTGATTTTTGCCATTGAAAAACATCATGTTATTCATATACCAGAAATGTTTGAAGCTACTGACTGAATGAAAGGAGCTGGCATCTCACTCTCTTTGAATCTTCTTTATCATGCTAGGATTAACAGGAAAAAGCAAAAAATTTCAGAATTGCACCTTGCAATGTGGAGATATTACTGTTTGTGCATTTACAATATTCATTGATTTTTGCCATTGAAAAACGTCCAGAAATGTTTGAAGCTACTGACTGAATGAAAGGAGCTGGCATCTCACTCTCTTTGAATCTTCTTTATCATGCTAGGATTAGCAGGAAAAAGCAAAAAATTTCAGAATTGCACCTTGCAATGTGGAAATATTACTGTTTGTGCATTTACAATATTCATTGATTTTTGCCATTGAAAAACATGTTTTTCATATACCAGAAATGTTTGAAGCTACTGACTGAATGAAAGGAGCTGGCATCTCACTCTCTTTGAATCTTTATCATGCTAGGATTAGCAGGAAAAAGCAAAAAATTTCAGAATTGCACCTTGCAATGTGGAGATATTACTGTTTGTGCATTTACAATATTCATTGATTTTTGCCATTGAAAAACGTTTTTCATATACCAGAAATGTTTGAAGCTACTGACTGAATGAAAGGAGCTGGCATCTCACTCTCTTTGAATCTTCTTTATCATGCTAGGATTAGCAGGAAAAAGCAAAAAATTTCAGAATTGCACCTTGCAATGTGGAGATATTACTGTTTGTGCATTTACAATATTCATTGATTTTTGCCATTGAAAAACATGTTTTTCATATACCAGAAATGTTTGAAGCTACTGACTGAATGAAAGGAGCTGGCATCTCACTCTCTTTGAATCTTCTTTATCCTGCTAGGATTAGCAGGAAAAAGCAAAAAATTTCAGAATTGCACCTTGCAATGTGGAGATATTACTGTTTGTGCATTTACAATATTCATTGATTTTTGCCATTGAAAAACATGTTTTTCATATACCAGAAATGTTTGAAGCTACTGACTGAATGAAAGGAGCTGGCATCTCACTCTCTTAGAATCTTCTTTATCATGCTAGGATTAGCAGGAAAAAGCAAAAAATTTCAGAATTGCACCTTGCAATGTGGAGATATTACTGTTTGTGCATTTACAATATTCATTGATTTTTGCCATTGAAAAACATGTTTTTCATATACCAGGAATGTTTGAAGCTACTGACTGAATGAAAGGAGCTGGCATCTCACTCTCTTTGAATCTTTATCCTGCTAGGATTAGCAGGAAAAAGCAAAAAATTTCAGAATTGCACCTTGCAATGTGGAGATATTACTGTTTGTGCATTTACAATATTCATTGATTTTTGCCATTGAAAAACGTCCAGAAATGTTTGAAGCTACTGACTGAATGAAAGGAGCTGGCATCTCACTCTCTTTGAATCTTCTTTATCATGCTAGGATTAGCAGGAAAAAGCAAAAAATTTCAGAATTGCACCTTGCAATGTGGAGATATTACTGTTTGTGCATTTACAATATTCATTGATTTTTGCCATTGAAAAACGTCCAGAAATGTTTGAAGCTACTGACTGAATGAAAGGAGCTGGCATCTCACTCTCTTTGAATCTTCTTTATCATGCTAGGATTAGCAGGAAAAAGCAAAAAATTTCAGAATTGCACCTTGCAATGTGGAGATATTACTGTTTGTGCATTTGCAATATTCATTGATTTTTGCCATTGAAAAACATCATGTTATTCATATACCAGAAATGTTTGAAGCTACTGACTGAATGAAAGGAGCTGGCATCTCACTCTCTTTGAATCTTCTTTATCATGCTAGGATTAACAGGAAAAAGCAAAAAATTTCAGAATTGCACCTTGCAATGTGGAGATATTACTGTTTGTGCATTTACAATATTCATTGATTTTTGCCATTGAAAAACGTCCAGAAATGTTTGAAGCTACTGACTGAATGAAAGGAGCTGGCATCTCACTCTCTTTGAATCTTCTTTATCATGCTAGGATTAGCAGGAAAAAGCAAAAAAATTTCAGAATTGCACCTTGCAATGTGGAAATATTACTGTTTGTGCATTTACAATATTCATTGATTTTTGCCATTGAAAAACATGTTTTTCATATACCAGAAATGTTTGAAGCTACTGACTGAATGAAAGGAGCTGGCATCTCACTCTCTTTGAATCTTTATCATGCTAGGATTAGCAGGAAAAAGCAAAAAATTTCAGAATTGCACCTTGCAATGTGGAGATATTACTGTTTGTGCATTTACAATATTCATTGATTTTTGCCATTGAAAAACGTTTTTCATATACCAGAAATGTTTGAAGCTACTGACTGAATGAAAGGAGCTGGCATCTCACTCTCTTTGAATCTTCTTTATCATGCTAGGATTAGCAGGAAAAAGCAAAAAATTTCAGAATTGCACCTTGCAATGTGGAGATATTACTGTTTGTGCATTTACAATATTCATTGATTTTTGCCATTGAAAAACATGTTTTTCATATACCAGAAATGTTTGAAGCTGCTGACTGAATGAAAGGAGCTGGCATCTCACTCTCTTTGAATCTTCTTTATCATGCTAGGATTAGCAGGAAAAAGCAAAAAATTTCAGAATTGCACCTTGCAATGTGGAGATATTACTGTTTGTGCATTTACAATATTGATTGATTTTTGCCATTGAAAAACATCATGTTATTCATATACCAGAAATGTTTGAAGCTACTGACTGAATGAAAGGAGCTGGCATCTCACTCTCTTTGAATCTTCTTTATCATGCTAGGATTAGCAGGAAAAAGCAAAAAATTTCCGAATTGCACCTTGCAATGTGGAGATATTACTGTTTGTGCATTTACAATATTCATTGATTTTTGCCATTGAAAAACATGTTTTTCATATACCAGAAATGTTTGAAGCTACTGACTGAATGAAAGGAGCTGGCATCTCACTCTCTTTGAATCTTCTTTATCATGCTAGGATTAACAGGAAAAAGCAAAAAATTTCAGAATTGCACCTTGCAATGTGGAGATATTACTGTTTGTGCATTTACAATATTCATTGATTTTTGCCATTGAAAAACGTCCAGAAATGTTTGAAGCTACTGACTGAATGAAAGGAGCTGGCATCTCACTCTCTTTGAATCTTCTTTATCATGCTAGGATTAGCAGGAAAAAGCAAAAAATTTCAGAATTGCACCTTGCAATGTGGAGATATTACTGTTTGTGCATTTACAATATTCATTGATTTTTGCCATTGAAAAACATGTTTTTCATATACCAGAAATGTTTGAAGCTACTGACTGAATGAAAGGAGCTGGCATCTCACTCTCTTTGAATCTTCTTTATCCTGCTAGGATTAGCAGGAAAAAGCAAAAAATTTCAGAATTGCTCCTTGCAATGTGGAGATATTACTGTTTGTGCATTTACAATATTCATTGATTTTTGCCATTGAAAAACGTTTTTCATATACCAGAAATGTTTGAAGCTACTGACTGAATGAAAGGAGCTGGCATCTCACTCTCTTTGAATCTTCTTTATCATGCTAGGATTAGCAGGAAAAAGCAAAAAATTTCAGAATTGCACCTTGCAATGTGGAGATATTACTGTTTGTGCATTTACAATATTCATTGATTTTTGCCATTGAAAAACATGTTTTTCATATACCAGGAATGTTTGAAGCTACTGACTGAATGAAAGGAGCTGGCATCTCACTCTCTTTGAATCTTCTTTATCCTGCTAGGATTAGCAGGAAAAAGCAAAAAATTTCAGAATTGCACCTTGCAATGTGGAGATATTACTGTTTGTGCATTTACAATATTCATTGATTTTTGCCATTGAAAAACGTCCAGAAATGTTTGAAGCTACTGACTGAATGAAAGGAGCTGGCATCTCTCTCTCTTTGAATCTTCTTTATCATGCTAGGATTAGCAGGAAAAAGCAAAAAATTTCAGAATTGCACCTTGCAATGTGGAGATATTACTGTTTGTGCATTTACAATATTCATTGATTTTTGCCATTGAAAAACGTCCAGAAATGTTTGAAGCTACTGACTGAATGAAAGGAGCTGGCATCTCACTCTCTTTGAATCTTCTTTATCATGCTACGATTAGCAGGAAAAAGCAAAAAATTTCAGAATTGCACCTTGCAATGTGGAGATATTACTGTTTGTGCATTTACAATATTCATTGATTTTTGCCATTGAAAAACATCATGTTATTCATATACCAGAAATGTTTGAAGCTACTGACTGAATGAAAGGAGCTGGGATCTCACTCTCTTTGAATCTTTATCATGCTAGGATTAGCAGGAAAAAGCAAAAAATTTCAGAATTGCACCTTGCAATGTGGAGATATTACTGTTTGTGCATTTACAATATTCATTGATTTTTGCCATTGAAAAACGTTTTTCATATACCAGAAATGTTTGAAGCTACTGACTGAATGAAAGGAGCTGGCATCTCACTCTCTTTGAATCTTCTTTATCATGCTAGGATTAGCAGGAAAAAGCAAAAAATTTCAGAATTGCACCTTGCAATGTGGAGATATTACTGTTTGTGCATTTACAATATTCATTGATTTTTGCCATTGAAAAACATGTTTTTCATATACCAGAAATGTTTGAAGCTACTGACTGAATGAAAGGAGCTGGCATCTCACTCTCTTTGAATCTTCTTTATCATGCTAGGATTAGCAGGAAAAAGCAAAAAATTTCAGAATTGCACCTTGCAATGTGGAGATATTACTGTTTGTGCATTTACAATATTCATTGATTTTTGCCATTGAAAAACATGTTTTTCATATACCAGAAATGTTTGAAGCTACTGACTGAATGAAAGGAGCTGGCATCTCACTCTCTTTGAATCTTCTTTATCATGCTAGGATTAGCAGGAAAAAGCAAAAAATTTCAGAATTGCACCTTGCAATGTGGAGATATTACTGTTTGTGCATTTACAATATTCATTGATTTTTGCCATTGAAAAACATGTTTTTCATATACCAGAAATGTTTGAAGCTACTGACTGAATGAAAGGAGCTGGCATCTCACTCTCTTTGAATCTTCTTTATCATGCTAGGATTAACAGGAAAAAGCAAAAAATTTCAGAATTGCACCTTGCAATGTGGAGATATTACTGTTTGTGCATTTACAATATTCATTGATTTTTGCCATTGAAAAACGTCCAGAAATGTTTGAAGCTACTGACTGAATGAAAGGAGCTGGCATCTCACTCTCTTTGAATCTTCTTTATCATGCTAGGATTAGCAGGAAAAAGCAAAAAATTTCAGAATTGCACCTTGCAATGTGGAGATATTACTGTTTGTGCATTTACAATATTCATTGATTTTTGCCATTGAAAAACATGTTTTTCATATACCAGAAATGTTTGACGCTACTGACTGAATGAAAGGAGCTGGCATCTCACTCTCTTTGAATCTTCTTTATCCTGCTAGGATTAGCAGGAAAAAGCAAAAAATTTCAGAATTGCACCTTGCAATGTGGAGATATTACTGTTTGTGCATTTACAATATTCATTGATTTTTGCCATTGAAAAACATGTTTTTCATATACCAGAAATGTTTGAAGCTACTGACTGAATGAAAGGAGCTGGCATCTCACTCTGAATCTTCTTTATCATGCTAGGATTAGCAGGAAAAAGCAAAAAATTTCAGAATTGCACCTTGCAATGTGGAGATATTACTGTTTGTGCATTTACAATATTCATTGATTTTTGCCATTGAAAAACATGTTTTTCATATACCAGGAATGTTTGAAGCTACTGACTGAATGAAAGGAGCTGGCATCTCACTCTCTTTGAATCTTCTTTATCCTGCTAGGATTAGCAGGAAAAAGCAAAAAATTTCAGAATTGCACCTTGCAATGTGGAGATATTACTGTTTGTGCATTTACAATATTCATTGATTTTTGCCATTGAAAAACGTCCAGAAATGTTTGAAGCTACTGACTGAATGAAAGGAGCTGGCATCTCACTCTCTTTGAATCTTCTTTATCATGCTAGGATTAGCAGGAAAAAGCAAAAAATTTCAGAATTGCACCTTGCAATGTGGAGATATTACTGTTTGTGCATTTACAATATTCATTGATTTTTGCCATTGAAAAACGTCCAGAAATGTTTGAAGCTACTGACTGAATGAAAGGAGCTGGCATCTCACTCTCTTTGAATCTTCTTTATCATGCTAGGATTAGCAGGAAAAAGCAAAAAATTTCAGAATTGCACCTTGCAATGTGGAGATATTACTGTTTGTGCATTTACAATATTCATTGATTTTTGCCATTGAAAAACATCATGTTATTCATATACCAGAAATGTTTGAAGCTACTGACTGAATGAAAGGAGCTGGCATCTCACTCTCTTTGAATCTTCTTTATCATGCTAGGATTAGCAGGAAAAAGCAAAAAATTTCAGAATTGCACCTTGCAATGTGGAGATATTACTGTTTGTGCATTTACAATATTCATTGATTTTTGCCATTGAAAAACGTCCAGAAATGTTTGAAGCTACTGACTGAATGAAAGGAGCTGGCATCTCTCTCTCTTTGAATCTTCTTTATCATGCTAGGATTAGCAGGAAAAAGCAAAAAATTTCAGAATTGCACCTTGCAATGTGGAGATATTACTGTTTGTGCATTTACAATATTCATTGATTTTTGCCATTGAAAAACGTCCAGAAATGTTTGAAGCTACTGACTGAATGAAAGGAGCTGGCATCTCACTCTCTTTGAATCTTCTTTATCATGCTACGATTAGCAGGAAAAAGCAAAAAATTTCAGAATTGCACCTTGCAATGTGGAGATATTACTGTTTGTGCATTTACAATATTCATTGATTTTTGCCATTGAAAAACATCATGTTATTCATATACCAGAAATGTTTGAAGCTACTGACTGAATGAAAGGAGCTGGGATCTCACTCTCTTTGAATCTTTATCATGCTAGGATTAGCAGGAAAAAGCAAAAAATTTCAGAATTGCACCTTGCAATGTGGAGATATTACTGTTTGTGCATTTACAATATTCATTGATTTTTGCCATTGAAAAACGTTTTTCATATACCAGAAATGTTTGAAGCTACTGACTGAATGAAAGGAGCTGGCATCTCACTCTCTTTGAATCTTCTTTATCATGCTAGGATTAGCAGGAAAAAGCAAAAAATTTCAGAATTGCACCTTGCAATGTGGAGATATTACTGTTTGTGCATTTACAATATTCATTGATTTTTGCCATTGAAAAACATGTTTTTCATATACCAGAAATGTTTGAAGCTACTGACTGAATGAAAGGAGCTGGCATCTCACTCTCTTTGAATCTTCTTTATCATGCTAGGATTAGCAGGAAAAAGCAAAAAATTTCAGAATTGCACCTTGCAATGTGGAGATATTACTGTTTGTGCATTTACAATATTCATTGATTTTTGCCATTGAAAAACATGTTTTTCATATACCAGAAATGTTTGAAGCTACTGACTGAATGAAAGGAGCTGGCATCTCACTCTCTTTGAATCTTCTTTATCATGCTAGGATTAGCAGGAAAAAGCAAAAAATTTCAGAATTGCACCTTGCAATGTGGAGATATTACTGTTTGTGCATTTACAATATTCATTGATTTTTGCCATTGAAAAACATGTTTTTCATATACCAGAAATGTTTGAAGCTACTGACTGAATGAAAGGAGCTGGCATCTCACTCTCTTTGAATCTTCTTTATCATGCTAGGATTAACAGGAAAAAGCAAAAAATTTCAGAATTGCACCTTGCAATGTGGAGATATTACTGTTTGTGCATTTACAATATTCATTGATTTTTGCCATTGAAAAACGTCCAGAAATGTTTGAAGCTACTGACTGAATGAAAGGAGCTGGCATCTCACTCTCTTTGAATCTTCTTTATCATGCTAGGATTAGCAGGAAAAAGCAAAAAATTTCAGAATTGCACCTTGCAATGTGGAGATATTACTGTTTGTGCATTTACAATATTCATTGATTTTTGCCATTGAAAAACATGTTTTTCATATACCAGAAATGTTTGACGCTACTGACTGAATGAAAGGAGCTGGCATCTCACTCTCTTTGAATCTTCTTTATCCTGCTAGGATTAGCAGGAAAAAGCAAAAAATTTCAGAATTGCACCTTGCAATGTGGAGATATTACTGTTTGTGCATTTACAATATTCATTGATTTTTGCCATTGAAAAACATGTTTTTCATATACCAGAAATGTTTGAAGCTACTGACTGAATGAAAGGAGCTGGCATCTCACTCTGAATCTTCTTTATCATGCTAGGATTAGCAGGAAAAAGCAAAAAATTTCAGAATTGCACCTTGCAATGTGGAGATATTACTGTTTGTGCATTTACAATATTCATTGATTTTTGCCATTGAAAAACATGTTTTTCATATACCAGGAATGTTTGAAGCTACTGACTGAATGAAAGGAGCTGGCATCTCACTCTCTTTGAATCTTCTTTATCCTGCTAGGATTAGCAGGAAAAAGCAAAAAATTTCAGAATTGCACCTTGCAATGTGGAGATATTACTGTTTGTGCATTTACAATATTCATTGATTTTTGCCATTGAAAAACGTCCAGAAATGTTTGAAGCTACTGACTGAATGAAAGGAGCTGGCATCTCACTCTCTTTGAATCTTCTTTATCATGCTAGGATTAGCAGGAAAAAGCAAAAAATTTCAGAATTGCACCTTGCAATGTGGAGATATTACTGTTTGTGCATTTACAATATTCATTGATTTTTGCCATTGAAAAACGTCCAGAAATGTTTGAAGCTACTGACTGAATGAAAGGAGCTGGCATCTCACTCTCTTTGAATCTTCTTTATCATGCTAGGATTAGCAGGAAAAAGCAAAAAATTTCAGAATTGCACCTTGCAATGTGGAGATATTACTGTTTGTGCATTTACAATATTCATTGATTTTTGCCATTGAAAAACATCATGTTATTCATATACCAGAAATGTTTGAAGCTACTGACTGAATGAAAGGAGCTGGCATCTCACTCTCTTTGAATCTTCTTTATCATGCTAGGATTAGCAGGAAAAAGCAAAAAATTTCAGAATTGCACCTTGCAATGTGGAGATATTACTGTTTGTGCATTTACAATATTCATTGATTTTTGCCATTGAAAAACGTTTTTCATATACCAGAAATGTTTGAAGCTACTGACTGAATGAAAGGAGCTGGCATCTCACTCTCTTTGAATCTTCTTTATCATGCTAGGATTAGCAGGAAAAAGCAAAAAATTTCAGAATTGCACCTTGCAATGTGGAGATATTACTGTTTGTGCATTTACAATATTCATTGATTTTTGCCATTGAAAAACATCATGTTATTCATATACCAGAAATGTTTGAAGCTACTGACTGAATGAAAGGAGCTGGCATCTCACTCTCTTTGAATCTTCTTTATCATGCTAGGATGAACAGGAAAAAGCAAAAAATTTCAGAATTGCACCTTGCAATGTGGAGATATTACTGTTTGTGCATTTACAATATTCATTGATTTTTGCCATTGAAAAACGTCCAGAAATGTTTGAAGCTACTGACTGAATGAAAGGAGCTGGCATCTCACTCTCTTTGAATCTTCTTTATCATGCTAGGATTAGCAGGAAAAAGCAAAAAATTTCAGAATTGCACCTTGCAATGTGGAAATATTACTGTTTGTGCATTTACAATATTCATTGATTTTTGCCATTGAAAAACATGTTTTTCATATACCAGAAATGTTTGAAGCTACTGACTGAATGAAAGGAGCTGGTATCTCACTCTCTTAGAATCTTTATCATGCTAGGATTAGCAGGAAAAAGCAAAAAATTTCAGAATTGCACCTTGCAATGTGGAGATATTACTGTTTGTGCATTTACAATATTCATTGATTTTTGCCATTGAAAAACGTCCAGAAATGTTTGAAGCTACTGACTGAATGAAAGGAGCTGGCATCTCACTCTCTTTGAATCTTCTTTATCATGCTAGGATTAGCAGGAAAAAGCAAAAAATTTCAGAATTGCACCTTGCAATGTGGAGATATTACTGTTTGTGCATTTACAATATTCATTGATTTTTGCCATTGAAAAACATCATGTTATTCATATACCAGAAATGTTTGAAGCTACTGACTGAATGAAAGGAGCTGGCATCTCACTCTCTTTGAATCTTCTTTATCATGCTAGGATTAGCAGGAAAAAGCAAAAAATTTCAGAATTGCACCTTGCAATGTGGAGATATTACTGCTTGTGCATTTACAATATTCATTGATTTTTGCCATTGAAAAACGTTTTTCATATACCAGAAATGTTTGAAGCTACTGACTGAATGAAAGGAGCTGGCATCTCACTCTCTTTGAATCTTCTTTATCATGCTAGGATTAGCAGGAAAAAGCAAAAAATTTCAGAATTGCACCTTGCAATGTGGACATATTACTGTTTGTGCATTTACAATATTCATTGATTTTTGCCATTGAAAAACATCATGTTATTCATATACCAGAAATGTTTGAAGCTACTGACTGAATGAAAGGAGCTGGCATCTCACTCTCTTTGAATCTTCTTTATCATGCTAGGATTAACAGGAAAAAGCAAAAAATTTCAGAATTGCACCTTGCAATGTGGAGATATTACTGTTTGTGCATTTACAATATTCATTGATTTTTGCCATTGAAAAACGTCCAGAAATGTTTGAAGCTACTGACTGAATGAAAGGAGCTGGCATCTCACTCTCTTTGAATCTTCTTTATCATGCTAGGATAAGCAGGAAAAAGCAAAAAATTTCAGAATTGCACCTTGCAATGTGGAAATATTACTGTTTGTGCATTTACAATATTCATTGATTTTTGCCATTGAAAAACATGTTTTTCATATACCAGAAATGTTTGAAGCTACTGACTGAATGAAAGGAGCTGGCATCTCACTCTCTTAGAATCTTTATCATGCTAGGATTAGCAGGAAAAAGCAAAAAATTTCAGAATTGCACATTGCAATGTGGAGATATTACTGTTTGTGCATTTACAATATTCATTGATTTTTGCCATTGAAAAACGTTTTTCATATACCAGAAATGTTTGAAGCTACTGACTGAATGAAAGGAGCTGGCATCTCACTCTCTTTGAATCTTCTTTATCCTGCTAGGATTAGCAGGAAAAAGCAAAAAATTTCAGAATTGCACCTTGCAATGTGGAGATATTACTGTTTGTGCATTTACAATATTCATTGATTTTTGCCATTGAAAAACGTTTTTCATATACCAGAAATGTTTGAAGCTACTGACTGAATGAAAGGAGCTGGCATCTCACTCTCTTTGAATCTTCTTTATCATGCTAGGATTAGCAGGAAAAAGCAAAAAATTTCAGAATTGCACCTTGCAATGTGGAGATATTACTGTTTGTGCATTTACAATATTCATTGATTTTTGCCATTGAAAAACATGTTTTTCATATACCAGGAATGTTTGAAGCTACTGACTGAATGAAAGGAGCTGGCATCTCACTCTCTTTGAATCTTCTTTATCCTGCTAGGATTAGCAGGAAAAAGCAAAAAATTTCAGAATTGCACCTTGCAATGTGGAGATATTACTGTTTGTGCATTTACAATATTCATTGATTTTTGCCATTGAAAAACGTCCAGAAATGTTTGAAGCTACTGACTGAATGAAAGGAGCTGGCATCTCTCTCTCTTTGAATCTTCTTTATCATGCTAGGATTAGCAGGAAAAAGCAAAAAATTTCAGAATTGCACCTTGCAATGTGGAGATATTACTGTTTGTGCATTTACAATATTCATTGATTTTTGCCATTGAAAAACGTCCAGAAATGTTTGAAGCTACTGACTGAATGAAAGGAGCTGGCATCTCACTCTCTTTGAATCTTCTTTATCATGCTACGATTAGCAGGAAAAAGCAAAAAATTTCAGAATTGCACCTTGCAATGTGGAGATATTACTGTTTGTGCATTTACAATATTCATTGATTTTTGCCATTGAAAAACATCATGTTATTCATATACCAGAAATGTTTGAAGCTACTGACTGAATGAAAGGAGCTGGCATCTCACTCTCTTTGAATCTTTATCATGCTAGGATTAGCAGGAAAAAGCAAAAAATTTCAGAATTGCACCTTGCAATGTGGAGATATTACTGTTTGTGCATTTACAATATTCATTGATTTTTGCCATTGAAAAACGTTTTTCATATACCAGAAATGTTTGAAGCTACTGACTGAATGAAAGGAGCTGGCATCTCACTCTCTTTGAATCTTCTTTATCATGCTAGGATTAGCAGGAAAAAGCAAAAAATTTCAGAATTGCACCTTGCAATGTGGAGATATTACTGTTTGTGCATTTACAATATTCATTGATTTTTGCCATTGAAAAACATGTTTTTCATATACCAGAAATGTTTGAAGCTACTGACTGAATGAAAGGAGCTGGCATCTCACTCTCTTTGAATCTTCTTTATCATGCTAGGATTAGCAGGAAAAAGCAAAAAATTTCAGAATTGCACCTTGCAATGTGGAGATATTACTGTTTGTGCATTTACAATATTCATTGATTTTTGCCATTGAAAAACATGTTTTTCATATACCAGAAATGTTTGAAGCTACTGACTGAATGAAAGGAGCTGGCATCTCACTCTCTTTGAATCTTCTTTATCATGCTAGGATTAGCAGGAAAAAGCAAAAAATTTCAGAATTGCACCTTGCAATGTGGAGATATTACTGTTTGTGCATTTACAATATTCATTGATTTTTGCCATTGAAAAACATGTTTTTCATATACCAGAAATGTTTGAAGCTACTGACTGAATGAAAGGAGCTGGCATCTCACTCTCTTTGAATCTTCTTTATCATGCTAGGATTAACAGGAAAAAGCAAAAAATTTCAGAATTGCACCTTGCAATGTGGAGATATTACTGTTTGTGCATTTACAATATTCATTGATTTTTGCCATTGAAAAACGTCCAGAAATGTTTGAAGCTACTGACTGAATGAAAGGAGCTGGCATCTCACTCTCTTTGAATCTTCTTTATCATGCTAGGATTAGCAGGAAAAAGCAAAAAATTTCAGAATTGCACCTTGCAATGTGGAGATATTACTGTTTGTGCATTTACAATATTCATTGATTTTTGCCATTGAAAAACATGTTTTTCATATACCAGAAATGTTTGACGCTACTGACTGAATGAAAGGAGCTGGCATCTCACTCTCTTTGAATCTTCTTTATCCTGCTAGGATTAGCAGGAAAAAGCAAAAAATTTCAGAATTGCACCTTGCAATGTGGAGATATTACTGTTTGTGCATTTACAATATTCATTGATTTTTGCCATTGAAAAACATGTTTTTCATATACCAGAAATGTTTGAAGCTACTGACTGAATGAAAGGAGCTGGCATCTCACTCTGAATCTTCTTTATCATGCTAGGATTAGCAGGAAAAAGCAAAAAATTTCAGAATTGCACCTTGCAATGTGGAGATATTACTGTTTGTGCATTTACAATATTCATTGATTTTTGCCATTGAAAAACATGTTTTTCATATACCAGGAATGTTTGAAGCTACTGACTGAATGAAAGGAGCTGGCATCTCACTCTCTTTGAATCTTCTTTATCCTGCTAGGATTAGCAGGAAAAAGCAAAAAATTTCAGAATTGCACCTTGCAATGTGGAGATATTACTGTTTGTGCATTTACAATATTCATTGATTTTTGCCATTGAAAAACGTCCAGAAATGTTTGAAGCTACTGACTGAATGAAAGGAGCTGGCATCTCACTCTCTTTGAATCTTCTTTATCATGCTAGGATTAGCAGGAAAAAGCAAAAAATTTCAGAATTGCACCTTGCAATGTGGAGATATTACTGTTTGTGCATTTACAATATTCATTGATTTTTGCCATTGAAAAACGTCCAGAAATGTTTGAAGCTACTGACTGAATGAAAGGAGCTGGCATCTCACTCTCTTTGAATCTTCTTTATCATGCTAGGATTAGCAGGAAAAAGCAAAAAATTTCAGAATTGCACCTTGCAATGTGGAGATATTACTGTTTGTGCATTTACAATATTCATTGATTTTTGCCATTGAAAAACATCATGTTATTCATATACCAGAAATGTTTGAAGCTACTGACTGAATGAAAGGAGCTGGCATCTCACTCTCTTTGAATCTTCTTTATCATGCTAGGATTAGCAGGAAAAAGCAAAAAATTTCAGAATTGCACCTTGCAATGTGGAGATATTACTGTTTGTGCATTTACAATATTCATTGATTTTTGCCATTGAAAAACGTTTTTCATATACCAGAAATGTTTGAAGCTACTGACTGAATGAAAGGAGCTGGCATCTCACTCTCTTTGAATCTTCTTTATCATGCTAGGATTAGCAGGAAAAAGCAAAAAATTTCAGAATTGCACCTTGCAATGTGGAGATATTACTGTTTGTGCATTTACAATATTCATTGATTTTTGCCATTGAAAAACATCATGTTATTCATATACCAGAAATGTTTGAAGCTACTGACTGAATGAAAGGAGCTGGCATCTCACTCTCTTTGAATCTTCTTTATCATGCTAGGATTAACAGGAAAAAGCAAAAAATTTCAGAATTGCACCTTGCAATGTGGAGATATTACTGTTTGTGCATTTACAATATTCATTGATTTTTGCCATTGAAAAACGTCCAGAAATGTTTGAAGCTACTGACTGAATGAAAGGAGCTGGCATCTCACTCTCTTTGAATCTTCTTTATCATGCTAGGATTAGCAGGAAAAAGCAAAAAATTTCAGAATTGCACCTTGCAATGTGGAAATATTACTGTTTGTGCATTTACAATATTCATTGATTTTTGCCATTGAAAAACATGTTTTTCATATACCAGAAATGTTTGAAGCTACTGACTGAATGAAAGGAGCTGGTATCTCACTCTCTTAGAATCTTTATCATGCTAGGATTAGCAGGAAAAAGCAAAAAATTTCAGAATTGCACCTTGCAATGTGGAGATATTACTGTTTGTGCATTTACAATATTCATTGATTTTTGCCATTGAAAAACGTCCAGAAATGTTTGAAGCTACTGACTGAATGAAAGGAGCTGGCATCTCACTCTCTTTGAATCTTCTTTATCATGCTAGGATTAGCAGGAAAAAGCAAAAAATTTCAGAATTGCACCTTGCAATGTGGAGATATTACTGTTTGTGCATTTACAATATTCATTGATTTTTGCCATTGAAAAACATCATGTTATTCATATACCAGAAATGTTTGAAGCTACTGACTGAATGAAAGGAGCTGGCATCTCACTCTCTTTGAATCTTCTTTATCATGCTAGGATTAGCAGGAAAAAGCAAAAAATTTCAGAATTGCACCTTGCAATGTGGAGATATTACTGCTTGTGCATTTACAATATTCATTGATTTTTGCCATTGAAAAACGTTTTTCATATACCAGAAATGTTTGAAGCTACTGACTGAATGAAAGGAGCTGGCATCTCACTCTCTTTGAATCTTCTTTATCATGCTAGGATTAGCAGGAAAAAGCAAAAAATTTCAGAATTGCACCTTGCAATGTGGAGATATTACTGTTTGTGCATTTACAATATTCATTGATTTTTGCCATTGAAAAACATCATGTTATTCATATACCAGAAATGTTTGAAGCTACTGACTGAATGAAAGGAGCTGGCATCTCACTCTCTTTGAATCTTCTTTATCATGCTAGGATTAACAGGAAAAAGCAAAAAATTTCAGAATTGCACCTTGCAATGTGGAGATATTACTGTTTGTGCATTTACAATATTCATTGATTTTTGCCATTGAAAAACGTCCAGAAATGTTTGAAGCTACTGACTGAATGAAAGGAGCTGGCATCTCACTCTCTTTGAATCTTCTTTATCATGCTAGGATAAGCAGGAAAAAGCAAAAAATTTCAGAATTGCACCTTGCAATGTGGAAATATTACTGTTTGTGCATTTACAATATTCATTGATTTTTGCCATTGAAAAACATGTTTTTCATATACCAGAAATGTTTGAAGCTACTGACTGAATGAAAGGAGCTGGCATCTCACTCTCTTAGAATCTTTATCATGCTAGGATTAGCAGGAAAAAGCAAAAAATTTCAGAATTGCACATTGCAATGTGGAGATATTACTGTTTGTGCATTTACAATATTCATTGATTTTTGCCATTGAAAAACGTTTTTCATATACCAGAAATGTTTGAAGCTACTGACTGAATGAAAGGAGCTGGCATCTCACTCTCTTTGAATCTTCTTTATCATGCTAGGATTAGCAGGAAAAAGCAAAAAATTTCAGAATTGCACCTTGCAATGTGGAGATATTACTGTTTGTGCATTTACAATATTCATTGATTTTTGCCATTGAAAAACATGTTTTTCATATACCAGAAATGTTTGAAGCTACTGACTGAATGAATGGAGCTGGCATCTCACTCTCTTTGAATCTTCTTTATCATGCTAGGATTAGCAGGAAAAAGCAAAAAATTTCAGAATTGCACCTTGCAATGTGGAGATATTACTGTTTGTGCATTTACAATATTCATTGATTTTTGCCATTGAAAAACATGTTTTTCATATACCAGAAATGTTTGAAGCTACTGACTGAATGAAAGGAGCTGGCATCTCACTCTCTTTGAATCTTCTTTATCATGCTAGGATTAGCAGGAAAAAGCAAAAAATTTCAGAATTGCACCTTGCAATGTGGAGATATTACTGTTTGTGCATTTACAATATTCATTGATTTTTGCCATTGAAAAACATGTTTTTCATATACCAGAAATGTTTGAAGCTACTGACTGAATGAAAGGAGCTGCCATCTCACTCTCTTTGAATCTTCTTTATCATGCTAGGATTAACAGGAAAAAGCAAAACATTTCAGAATTGCACCTTGCAATGTGGAGATATTACTGTTTGTGCATTTACAATATTCATTGATTTTTGCCATTGAAAAACATGTTTTTCATATACCAGAAATGTTTGAAGCTACTGACTGAATGAAATTAGCTGGCATCTCACTCTCTTTGAATCTTCTTTATCCTGCTAGGATTAGCAGGAAAAAGCAAAAAATTTCAGAATTGCACCTTGCAATGTGGAGATATTACTGTTTGTGCATTTACAATATTCATTGATTTTTGCCATTGAAAAACATCCAGAAATGTTTGAAGCTACTGACTGAATGAAAGGAGCTGGCATCTCACTCTCTTTGAATCTTCTTTATCATGCTAGGATTAGCAGGAAAAAGCAAAAAATTTCAGAATTGCACCTTGCAATGTGGAGATATTACTGTTTGTGCATTTACAATATTCATTGATTTTTGCCATTGAAAAACGTCCAGAAATGTTTGAAGCTACTGACTGAATGAAAGGAGCTGGCATCTCACTCTCTTTGAATCTTCTTTATCATGCTAGGATTAGCAGGAAAAAGCAAAAAATTTCAGAATTGCACCTTGCAATGTGGAGATATTACTGTTTGTGCATTTACAATATTCATTGATTTTTGCCATTGAAAAACATGTTTTTCATATACCAGAAATGTTTGAAGCTACTGACTGAATGAAAGGAGCTGGCATCTCACTCTCTTTGAATCTTCTTTATCCTGCTAGGATTAGCAGGAAAAAGCAAAAAATTTCAGAATTGCACCTTGCAATGTGGAGATATTACTGTTTGTGCATTTACAATATTCATTGATTTTTGCCATTGAAAAACATGTTTTTCATATACCAGAAATGTTTGAAGCTACTGACTGAATGAAAGGAGCTGGCATCTCACTCTCTTTGAATCTTCTTTATCATGCTAGGATTAGCAGGAAAAAGCAAAAAATTTCAGAATTGCACCTTGCAATGTGGAGATATTACTGTTTGTGCATTTACAATATTCATTGATTTTTGCCATTGAAAAACATCATGTTATTCATATACCAGAAATGTTTGAAGCTACTGACTGAATGAAAGGAGCTGGCATCTCACTCTCTTTGAATCTTTTTTATCATGCTAGGATTAACAGGAAAAAGCAAAAAATTTCAGAATTGCACCTTGCAATGTGGAGATATTACTGTTTGTGCATTTACAATATTCATTGATTTTTGCCATTGAAAAACATCCAGAAATGTTTGAAGCTACTGACTGAATGAAAGGAGCTGGCATCTCACTCTCTTTGAATCTTCTTTATCATGCTAGGATTAGCAGGAAAAAGCAAAAAATTTCAGAATTGCACCTTGCAATGTGGAGATATTACTGTTTGTGCATTTACAATATTCATTGATTTTTGCCATTGAAAAACATCATGTTATTCATATACCAGAAATGTTTGAAGCTACTGACTGAATGAAAGGAGCTGGCATCTCACTCTCTTTGAATCTTCTTTATCATGCTAGGATTAACAGGAAAAAGCAAAAAATTTCAGAATTGCACCTTGCAATGTGGAGATATTACTGTTTGTGCATTTACAATATTCATTGATTTTTGCCATTGAAAAACGTCCAGAAATGTTTGAAGCTACTGACTGAATGAAAGGAGCTGGCATCTCACTCTCTTTGAATCTTCTTTATCATGCTAGGATTAGCAGGAAAAAGCAAAAAATTTCAGAATTGCACCTTGCAATGTGGAAATATTACTGTTTGTGCATTTACAATATTCATTGATTTTTGCCATTGAAAAACATGTTTTTCATATACCAGAAATGTTTGAAGCTACTGACTGAATGAAAGGAGCTGGCATCTCACTCTCTTTGAATCTTCTTTATCATGCTAGGATTAGCAGGAAAAAGCAAAAAATTTCAGAATTGCACCTTGCAATGTGGAGATATTACTGTTTGTGCATTTACAATATTCATTGATTTTTGCCATTGAAAAACGTTTTTCATATACCAGAAATGTTTGAAGCTACTGACTGAATGAAAGGAGCTGGCATCTCACTCTCTTTGAATCTTCTTTATCATGCTAGGATTAGCAGGAAAAAGCAAAAAATTTCAGAATTGCACCTTGCAATGTGGAGATATTACTGTTTGTGCATTTACAATATTCATTGATTTTTGCCATTGAAAAACATGTTTTTCATATACCAGAAATGTTTGAAGCTACTGACTGAATGAAAGGAGCTGGCATCTCACTCTCTTTGAATCTTCTTTATCATGCTAGGATTAGCAGGAAAAAGCAAAAAATTTCAGAATTGCACCTTGCAATGTGGAGATATTACTGTTTGTGCATTTACAATATTCATTGATTTTTGCCATTGAAAAACATGTTTTTCATATACCAGAAATGTTTGAAGCTACTGACTGAATGAAAGGAGCTGGCATCTCACTCTCTTTGAATCTTCTTTATCATGCTAGGATTAACAGGAAAAAGCAAAAAATTTCAGAATTGCACCTTGCAATGTGGAGATATTACTGTTTGTGCATTTACAATATTCATTGATTTTTGCCATTGAAAAACGTCCAGAAATGTTTGAAGCTACTGACTGAATGAAAGGAGCTGGCATCTCACTCTCTTTGAATCTTCTTTATCATGCTAGGATTAGCAGGAAAAAGCAAAAAATTTCAGAATTGCACCTTGCAATGTGGAGATATTACTGTTTGTGCATTTACAATATTCATTGATTTTTGCCATTGAAAAACATGTTTTTCATATACCAGAAATGTTTGAAGCTACTGACTGAATGAAAGGAGCTGGCATCTCACTCTCTTTGAATCTTCTTTATCCTGCTAGGATTAGCAGGAAAAAGCAAAAAATTTCAGAATTGCACCTTGCAATGTGGAGATATTACTGTTTGTGCATTTACAATATTCATTGATTTTTGCCATTGAAAAACATGTTTTTCATATACCAGAAATGTTTGAAGCTACTGACTGAATGAAAGGAGCTGGCATCTCACTCTCTTAGAATCTTCTTTATCATGCTAGGATTAGCAGGAAAAAGCAAAAAATTTCAGAATTGCACCTTGCAATGTGGAGATATTACTGTTTGTGCATTTACAATATTCATTGATTTTTGCCATTGAAAAACATGTTTTTCATATACCAGGAATGTTTGAAGCTACTGACTGAATGAAAGGAGCTGGCATCTCACTCTCTTTGAATCTTCTTTATCCTGCTAGGATTAGCAGGAAAAAGCAAAAAATTTCAGAATTGCACCTTGCAATGTGGAGATATTACTGTTTGTGCATTTACAATATTCATTGATTTTTGCCATTGAAAAACGTCCAGAAATGTTTGAAGCTACTGACTGAATGAAAGGAGCTGGCATCTCACTCTCTTTGAATCTTCTTTATCATGCTAGGATTAGCAGGAAAAAGCAAAAAATTTCAGAATTGCACCTTGCAATGTGGAGATATTACTGTTTGTGCATTTACAATATTCATTGATTTTTGCCATTGAAAAACGTCCAGAAATGTTTGAAGCTACTGACTGAATGAAAGGAGCTGGCATCTCACTCTCTTTGAATCTTCTTTATCATGCTAGGATTAGCAGGAAAAAGCAAAAAATTTCAGAATTGCACCTTGCAATGTGGAGATATTACTGTTTGTGCATTTACAATATTCATTGATTTTTGCCATTGAAAAACATCATGTTATTCATATACCAGAAATGTTTGAAGCTACTGACTGAATGAAAGGAGCTGGCATCTCACTCTCTTTGAATCTTCTTTATCATGCTAGGATTAACAGGAAAAAGCAAAAAATTTCAGAATTGCACCTTGCAATGTGGAGATATTACTGTTTGTGCATTTACAATATTCATTGATTTTTGCCATTGAAAAACGTCCAGAAATGTTTGAAGCTACTGACTGAATGAAAGGAGCTGGCATCTCACTCTCTTTGAATCTTCTTTATCATGCTAGGATTAGCAGGAAAAAGCAAAAAATTTCAAAATTGCACCTTGCAATGTGGAAATATTACTGTTTGTGCATTTACAATATTCATTGATTTTTGCCATTGAAAAACATGTTTTTCATATACCAGAAATGTTTGAAGCTACTGACTGAATGAAAGGAGCTGGCATCTCACTCTCTTTGAATCTTTATCATGCTAGGATTAGCAGGAAAAAGCAAAAAATTTCAGAATTGCACCTTGCAATGTGGAGATATTACTGTTTGTGCATTTACAATATTCATTGATTTTTGCCATTGAAAAACGTTTTTCATATACCAGAAATGTTTGAAGCTACTGACTGAATGAAAGGAGCTGGCATCTCACTCTCTTTGAATCTTCTTTATCATGCTAGGATTAGCAGGAAAAAGCAAAAAATTTCAGAATTGCACCTTGCAATGTGGAGATATTACTGTTTGTGCATTTACAATATTCATTGATTTTTGCCATTGAAAAACATGTTTTTCATATACCAGAAATGTTTGAAGCTACTGACTGAATGAAAGGAGCTGGCATCTCACTCTCTTTGAATCTTCTTTATCCTGCTAGGATTAGCAGGAAAAAGCAAAAAATTTCAGAATTGCACCTTGCAATGTGGAGATATTACTGTTTGTGCATTTACAATATTCATTGATTTTTGCCATTGAAAAACGTTTTTCATATACCAGAAATGTTTGAAGCTACTGACTGAATGAAAGGAGCTGGCATCTCACTCTCTTTGAATCTTCTTTATCATGCTAGGATTAGCAGGAAAAAGCAAAAAATTTCAGAATTGCACCTTGCAATGTGGAGATATTACTGTTTGTGCATTTACAATATTCATTGATTTTTGCCATTGAAAAACATGTTTTTCATATACCAGAAATGTTTGAAGCTACTGACTGAATGAAAGGAGCTGGCATCTCACTCTCTTTGAATCTTCTTTATCATGCTAGGATTAGCAGGAAAAAGCAAAAAATTTCAGAATTGCACCTTGCAATGTGGAGATATTACTGTTTGTGCATTTACAATATTCATTGATTTTTGCCATTGAAAAACATGTTTTTCATATACCAGAAATGTTTGAAGCTACTGACTGAATGAAAGGAGCTGGCATCTCACTCTCTTTGAATCTTCTTTATCATGCTAGGATTAGCAGGAAAAAGCAAAAAATTTCAGAATTGCACCTTGCAATGTGGAGATATTACTGTTTGTGCATTTACAATATTCATTGATTTTTGCCATTGAAAAACATGTTTTTCATATACCAGAAATGTTTGAAGCTACTGACTGAATGAAAGGAGCTGGCATCTCACTCTCTTTGAATCTTCTTTATCATGCTAGGATTAACAGGAAAAAGCAAAAAATTTCAGAATTGCACCTTGCAATGTGGAGATATTACTGTTTGTGCATTTACAATATTCATTGATTTTTGCCATTGAAAAACGTCCAGAAATGTTTGAAGCTACTGACTGAATGAAAGGAGCTGGCATCTCACTCTCTTTGAATCTTCTTTATCATGCTAGGATTAGCAGGAAAAAGCAAAAAATTTCAGAATTGCACCTTGCAATGTGGAGATATTACTGTTTGTGCATTTACAATATTCATTGATTTTTGCCATTGAAAAACATGTTTTTCATATACCAGAAATGTTTGAAGCTACTGACTGAATGAAAGGAGCTGGCATCTCACTCTCTTTGAATCTTCTTTATCCTGCTAGGATTAGCAGGAAAAAGCAAAAAATTTCAGAATTGCACCTTGCAATGTGGAGATATTACTGTTTGTGCATTTACAATATTCATTGATTTTTGCCATTGAAAAACATGTTTTTCATATACCAGAAATGTTTGAAGCTACTGACTGAATGAAAGGAGCTGGCATCTCACTCTCTTTGAATCTTCTTTATCATGCTAGGATTAGCAGGAAAAAGCAAAAAATTTCAGAATTGCACCTTGCAATGTGGAGATATTACTGTTTGTGCATTTACAATATTCATTGATTTTTGCCATTGAAAAACATGTTTTTCATATACCAGGAATGTTTGAAGCTACTGACTGAATGAAAGGAGCTGGCATCTCACTCTCTTTGAATCTTCTTTATCCTGCTAGGATTAGCAGGAAAAAGCAAAAAATTTCAGAATTGCACCTTGCAATGTGGAGATATTACTGTTTGTGCATTTACAATATTCATTGATTTTTGCCATTGAAAAACGTCCAGAAATGTTTGAAGCTACTGACTGAATGAAAGGAGCTGGCATCTCACTCTCTTTGAATCTTCTTTATCATGCTAGGATTAGCAGGAAAAAGCAAAAAATTTCAGAATTGCACCTTGCAATGTGGAGATATTACTGTTTGTGCATTTACAATATTCATTGATTTTTGCCATTGAAAAACATGTTTTTCATATACCAGAAATGTTTGAAGCTACTGACTGAATGAAAGGAGCTGGCATCTCACTCTCTTTGAATCTTCTTTATCATGCTAGGATTAACAGGAAAAAGCAAAAAATTTCAGAATTGCACCTTGCAATGTGGAGATATTACTGTTTGTGCATTTACAATATTCATTGATTTTTGCCATTGAAAAACATGTTTTTCATATACCAGAAATGTTTGAAGCTACTGACTGAATGAAATTAGCTGGCATCTCACTCTCTTTGAATCTTCTTTATCCTGCTAGGATTAGCAGGAAAAAGCAAAAAATTTCAGAATTGCACCTTGCAATCTGGAGATATTACTGTTTGTGCATTTACAATATTCATTGATTTTTGCCATTGAAAAACATCCAGAAATGTTTGAAGCTACTGACTGAATGAAAGGAGCTGGCATCTCACTCTCTTTGAATCTTCTTTATCATGCTAGGATTAGCAGGAAAAAGCAAAAAATTTCAGAATTGCAACTTGCAATGTGGAGATATTACTGTTTGTGCATTTACAATATTCATTGATTTTTGCCATTGAAAAACGTCCAGAAATGTTTGAAGCTACTGACTGAATGAAAGGAGCTGGCATCTCACTCTCTTTGAATCTTCTTTATCATGCTAGGATTAGCAGGAAAAAGCAAAAAATTTCAGAATTGCACCTTGCAATGTGGAGATATTACTGTTTGTGCATTTACAATATTCATTGATTTTTGCCATTGAAAAACATGTTTTTCATATACCAGAAATGTTTGAAGCTACTGACTGAATGAAAGGAGCTGGCATCTCACTCTCTTTGAATCTTCTTTATCCTGCTAGGATTAGCAGGAAAAAGCAAAAAATTTCAGAATTGCACCTTGCAATGTGGAGATATTACTGTTTGTGCATTTACAATATTCATTGATTTTTGCCATTGAAAAACATGTTTTTCATATACCAGAAATGTTTGAAGCTACTGACTGAATGAAAGGAGCTGGCATCTCACTCTCTTTGAATCTTCTTTATCATGCTAGGATTAGCAGGAAAAAGCAAAAAATTTCAGAATTGCACCTTGCAATGTGGAGATATTACTGTTTGTGCATTTACAATATTCATTGATTTTTGCCATTGAAAAACATGTTTTTCATATACCAGAAATGTTTGAAGCTACTGACTGAATGAAAGGAGCTGGCATCTCACTCTCTTTGAATCTTCTTTATCATGCTAGGATTAGCAGGAAAAAGCAAAAAATTTCAGAATTGCACCTTGCAATGTGGAGATATTACTGTTTGTGCATTTACAATATTCATTGATTTTTGCCATTGAAAAACATGTTTTTCATATACCAGAAATGTTTGAAGCTACTGACTGAATGAAAGGAGCTGGCATCTCACTCTCTTTGAATCTTCTTTATCATGCTAGGATTAACAGGAAAAAGCAAAAAATTTCAGAATTGCACCTTGCAATGTGGAGATATTACTGTTTGTGCATTTACAATATTCATTGATTTTTGCCATTGAAAAACATGTTTTTCATATACCAGAAATGTTTGAAGCTACTGACTGAATGAAATTAGCTGGCATCTCACTCTCTTTGAATCTTCTTTATCCTGCTAGGATTAGCAGGAAAAAGCAAAAAATTTCAGAATTGCACCTTGCAATCTGGAGATATTACTGTTTGTGCATTTACAATATTCATTGATTTTTGCCATTGAAAAACATCCAGAAATGTTTGAAGCTACTGACTGAATGAAAGGAGCTGGCATCTCACTCTCTTTGAATCTTCTTTATCATGCTAGGATTAGCAGGAAAAAGCAAAAAATTTCAGAATTGCAACTTGCAATGTGGAGATATTACTGTTTGTGCATTTACAATATTCATTGATTTTTGCCATTGAAAAACGTCCAGAAATGTTTGAAGCTACTGACTGAATGAAAGGAGCTGGCATCTCACCCTCTTTGAATCTTCTTTATCATGCTAGGATTAGCAGGAAAAAGCAAAAAATTTCAGAATTGCACCTTGCAATGTGGAGATATTACTGTTTGTGCATTTACAATATTCATTGATTTTTGCCATTGAAAAACATGTTTTTCATATACCAGAAATGTTTGAAGCTACTGACTGAATGAAAGGAGCTGGCATCTCACTCTCTTTGAATCTTCTTTATCATGCTAGGATTAGCAGGAAAAAGCAAAAAATTTCAGAATTGCACCTTGCAATGTGGAGATATTACTGTTTGTGCATTTACAATATTCATTGATTTTTGCCATTGAAAAACATGTTTTTCATATACCAGAAATGTTTGAAGCTACTGACTGAATGAAAGGAGCTGGCATCTCACTCTCTTTGAATCTTCTTTATCATGCTAGGATTAGCAGGAAAAAGCAAAAAATTTCAGAATTGCACCTTGCAATGTGGAGATATTACTGTTTGTGCATTTACAATATTCATTGATTTTTGCCATTGAAAAACATGTTTTTCATATACCAGAAATGTTTGAAGCTACTGACTGAATGAAAGGAGCTGGCATCTCACTCTCTTTGAATCTTCTTTATCATGCTAGGATTAGCAGGAAAAAGCAAAAAATTTCAGAATTGCACCTTGCAATGTGGAGATATTACTGTTTGTGCATTTACAATATTCATTGATTTTTGCCATTGAAAAACATGTTTTTCATATACCAGAAATGTTTGAAGCTACTGACTGAATGAAATTAGCTGGCATCTCACTCTCTTTGAATCTTCTTTATCCTGCTAGGATTAGCAGGAAAAAGCAAAAAATTTCAGAATTGCACCTTGCAATGTGGAGATATTACTGTTTGTGCATTTACAATATTCATTGATTTTTGCCATTGAAAAACATCCAGAAATGTTTGAAGCTACTGACTGAATGAAAGGAGCTGGCATCTCACTCTCTTTGAATCTTCTTTATCATGCTAGGATTAGCAGGAAAAAGCAAAAAATTTCAGAATTGCACCTTGCAATGTGGAGATATTACTGTTTGTGCATTTACAATATTCATTGATTTTTGCCATTGAAAAACGTCCAGAAATGTTTGAAGCTACTGACTGAATGAAAGGAGCTGGCATCTCACTCTCTTTGAATCTTCTTTATCATGCTAGGATTAGCAGGAAAAAGCAAAAAATTTCAGAATTGCACCTTGCAATGTGGAGATATTACTGTTTGTGCATTTACAATATTCATTGATTTTTGCCATTGAAAAACATCATGTTATTCATATACCAGAAATGTTTGAAGCTACTGACTGAATGAAAGGAGCTGGCATCTCACTCTCTTTGAATCTTCTTTATCATGCTAGGATTAACAGGAAAAAGCAAAATATTTCAGAATTGCACCTTGCAATGTGGAGATATTACTGTTTGTGCATTTACAATATTCATTGATTTTTGCCATTGAAAAACGTCCAGAAATGTTTGAAGCTACTGACTGAATGAAAGGAGCTGGCATCTCACTCTCTTTGAATCTTCTTTATCATGCTAGGATTAGCAGGAAAAAGCAAAAAATTTCAGAATTGCACCTTGCAATGTGGAAATATTACTGTTTGTGCATTTACAATATTCATTGATTTTTGCCATTGAAAAACATGTTTTTCATATACCAGAAATGTTTGAAGCTACTGACTGAATGAAAGGAGCTGGCATCTCACTCTCTTTGAATCTTCTTTATCATGCTAGGATTAGCAGGAAAAAGCAAAAAATTTCAGAATTGCACCTTGCAATGTGGAGATATTACTGTTTGTGCATTTACAATATTCATTGATTTTTGCCATTGAAAAACGTTTTTCATATACCAGAAATGTTTGAAGCTACTGACTGAATGAAAGGAGCTGGCATCTCACTCTCTTTGAATCTTCTTTATCATGCTAGGATTAGCAGGAAAAAGCAAAAAATTTCAGAATTGCACCTTGCAATGTGGAGATATTACTGTTTGTGCATTTACAATATTCATTGATTTTTGCCATTGAAAAACATGTTTTTCATATACCAGAAATGTTTGAAGCTACTGACTGAATGAAAGGAGCTGGCATCTCACTCTCTTTGAATCTTCTTTATCATGCTAGGATTAGCAGGAAAAAGCAAAAAATTTCAGAATTGCACCTTGCAATGTGGAGATATTACTGTTTGTGCATTTACAATATTCATTGATTTTTGCCATTGAAAAACATGTTTTTCATATACCAGAAATGTTTGAAGCTACTGACTGAATGAAAGGAGCTGGCATCTCACTCTCTTTGAATCTTCTTTATCATGCTAGGATTAGCAGGAAAAAGCAAAAAATTTCAGAATTGCACCTTGCAATGTGGAGATATTACTGTTTGTGCATTTACAATATTCATTGATTTTTGCCATTGAAAAACATGTTTTTCATATACCAGAAATGTTTGAAGCTACTGACTGAATGAAAGGAGCTGGCATCTCACTCTCTTTGAATCTTCTTTATCATGCTAGGATTAACAGGAAAAAGCAAAAAATTTCAGAATTGCACCTTGCAATGTGGAGATATTACTGTTTGTGCATTTACAATATTCATTGATTTTTGCCATTGAAAAACGTCCAGAAATGTTTGAAGCTACTGACTGAATGAAAGGAGCTGGCATCTCACTCTCTTTGAATCTTCTTTATCATGCTAGGATTAGCAGGAAAAAGCAAAAAATTTCAGAATTGCACCTTGCAATGTGGAGATATTACTGTTTGTGCATTTACAATATTCATTGATTTTTGCCATTGAAAAACATGTTTTTCATATACCAGAAATGTTTGAAGCTACTGACTGAATGAAAGGAGCTGGCATCTCACTCTCTTTGAATCTTCTTTATCCTGCTAGGATTAGCAGGAAAAAGCAAAAAATTTCAGAATTGCACCTTGCAATGTGGAGATATTACTGTTTGTGCATTTACAATATTCATTGATTTTTGCCATTGAAAAACATGTTTTTCATATACCAGAAATGTTTGAAGCTACTGACTGAATGAAAGGAGCTGGCATCTCACTCTCTTAGAATCTTCTTTATCATGCTAGGATTAGCAGGAAAAAGCAAAAAATTTCAGAATTGCACCTTGCAATGTGGAGATATTACTGTTTGTGCATTTACAATATTCATTGATTTTTGCCATTGAAAAACATGTTTTTCATATACCAGGAATGTTTGAAGCTACTGACTGAATGAAAGGAGCTGGCATCTCACTCTCTTTGAATCTTCTTTATCCTGCTAGGATTAGCAGGAAAAAGCAAAAAATTTCAGAATTGCACCTTGCAATGTGGAGATATTACTGTTTGTGCATTTACAATATTCATTGATTTTTGCCATTGAAAAACGTCCAGAAATGTTTGAAGCTACTGACTGAATGAAAGGAGCTGGCATCTCACTCTCTTTGAATCTTCTTTATCATGCTAGGATTAGCAGGAAAAAGCAAAAAATTTCAGAATTGCACCTTGCAATGTGGAGATATTACTGTTTGTGCATTTACAATATTCATTGATTTTTGCCATTGAAAAACGTCCAGAAATGTTTGAAGCTACTGACTGAATGAAAGGAGCTGGCATCTCACTCTCTTTGAATCTTCTTTATCATGCTAGGATTAGCAGGAAAAAGCAAAAAATTTCAGAATTGCACCTTGCAATGTGGAGATATTACTGTTTGTGCATTTACAATATTCATTGATTTTTGCCATTGAAAAACATCATGTTATTCATATACCAGAAATGTTTGAAGCTACTGACTGAATGAAAGGAGCTGGCATCTCACTCTCTTTGAATCTTCTTTATCATGCTAGGATTAACAGGAAAAAGCAAAAAATTTCAGAATTGCACCTTGCAATGTGGAGATATTACTGTTTGTGCATTTACAATATTCATTGATTTTTGCCATTGAAAAACGTCCAGAAATGTTTGAAGCTACTGACTGAATGAAAGGAGCTGGCATCTCACTCTCTTTGAATCTTCTTTATCATGCTAGGATTAGCAGGAAAAAGCAAAAAATTTCAAAATTGCACCTTGCAATGTGGAAATATTACTGTTTGTGCATTTACAATATTCATTGATTTTTGCCATTGAAAAACATGTTTTTCATATACCAGAAATGTTTGAAGCTACTGACTGAATGAAAGGAGCTGGCATCTCACTCTCTTTGAATCTTTATCATGCTAGGATTAGCAGGAAAAAGCAAAAAATTTCAGAATTGCACCTTGCAATGTGGAGATATTACTGTTTGTGCATTTACAATATTCATTGATTTTTGCCATTGAAAAACGTTTTTCATATACCAGAAATGTTTGAAGCTACTGACTGAATGAAAGGAGCTGGCATCTCACTCTCTTTGAATCTTCTTTATCATGCTAGGATTAGCAGGAAAAAGCAAAAAATTTCAGAATTGCACCTTGCAATGTGGAGATATTACTGTTTGTGCATTTACAATATTCATTGATTTTTGCCATTGAAAAACATGTTTTTCATATACCAGAAATGTTTGAAGCTACTGACTGAATGAAAGGAGCTGGCATCTCACTCTCTTTGAATCTTTTTTATCATGCTAGGATTAGCAGGAAAAAGCAAAAAATTTCAGAATTGCACCTTGCAATGTGGAGATATTACTGTTTGTGCATTTACAATATTCGATTTTTGCCATTGAAAAACATGTTTTTCATATACCAGAAATGTTTGAAGCTACTGACTGAATGAAAGGAGCTGGCATCTCACTCTCTTTGAATCTTCTTTATCATGCTAGGATTAGCAGGAAAAAGCAAAAAATTTCAGAATTGCACCTTGCAATGTGGAGATATTACTGTTTGTGCATTTACAATATTCATTGATTTTTGCCATTGAAAAACATGTTTTTCATATACCAGAAATGTTTGAAGCTACTGACTGAATGAAAGGAGCTGGCATCTCACTCTCTTTGAATCTTCTTTATCATGCTAGGATTAACAGGAAAAAGCAAAAAATTTCAGAATTGCACCTTGCAATGTGGAGATATTACTGTTTGTGCATTTACAATATTCATTGATTTTTGCCATTGAAAAACGTCCAGAAATGTTTGAAGCTACTGACTGAATGAAAGGAGCTGGCATCTCACGCTCTTTGAATCTTCTTTATCATGCTAGGATTAGCAGGAAAAAGCAAAAAATTTCAGAATTGCACCTTGCAATGTGGAGATATTACTGTTTGTGCATTTACAATATTCATTGATTTTTGCCATTGAAAAACATGTTTTTCATATACCAGAAATGTTTGAAGCTACTGACTGAATGAAAGGAGCTGGCATCTCACTCTCTTTGAATCTTCTTTATCCTGCTAGGATTAGCAGGAAAAAGCAAAAAATTTCAGAATTGCACCTTGCAATGTGGAGATATTACTGTTTGTGCATTTACAATATTCATTGATTTTTGCCATTGAAAAACGTTTTTCATATACCAGAAATGTTTGAAGCTACTGACTGAATGAAAGGAGCTGGCATCTCACTCTCTTTGAATCTTCTTTATCATGCTAGGATTAGCAGGAAAAAGCAAAAAATTTCAGAATTGCACCTTGCAATGTGGAGATATTACTGTTTGTGCATTTACAATATTCATTGATTTTTGCCATTGAAAAACGTCCAGAAATGTTTGAAGCTACTGACTGAATGAAAGGAGCTGGCATCTCACTCTCTTTGAATCTTCTTTATCATGCTAGGATTAGCAGGAAAAAGCAAAAAATTTCAGAATTGCACCTTGCAATGTGGAGATATTACTGTTTGTGCATTTACAATATTCATTGATTTTTGCCATTGAAAAACATCATGTTATTCATATACCAGAAATGTTTGAAGCTACTGACTGAATGAAAGGAGCTGGCATCTCACTCTCTTTGAATCTTCTTTATCATGCTAGGATTAACAGGAAAAAGCAAAAAATTTCAGAATTGCACCTTGCAATGTGGAGATATTACTGTTTGTGCATTTACAATATTCATTGATTTTTGCCATTGAAAAACGTCCAGAAATGTTTGAAGCTACTGACTGAATGAAAGGAGCTGGCATCTCACTCTCTTTGAATCTTCTTTATCATGCTAGGATTAGCAGGAAAAAGCAAAAAATTTCAAAATTGCACCTTGCAATGTGGAAATATTACTGTTTGTGCATTTACAATATTCATTGATTTTTGCCATTGAAAAACATGTTTTTCATATACCAGAAATGTTTGAAGCTACTGACTGAATGAAAGGAGCTGGCATCTCACTCTCTTTGAATCTTTATCATGCTAGGATTAGCAGGAAAAAGCAAAAAATTTCAGAATTGCACCTTGCAATGTGGAGATATTACTGTATGTGCATTTACAATATTCATTGATTTTTGCCATTGAAAAACGTTTTTCATATACCAGAAATGTTTGAAGCTACTGACTGAATGAAAGGAGCTGGCATCTCACTCTCTTTGAATCTTCTTTATCATGCTAGGATTAGCAGGAAAAAGCAAAAAATTTCAGAATTGCACCTTGCAATGTGGAGATATTACTGTTTGTGCATTTACAATATTCATTGATTTTTGCCATTGAAAAACATGTTTTTCATATACCAGAAATGTTTGAAGCTACTGACTGAATGAAAGGAGCTGGCATCTCACTCTCTTTGAATCTTCTTTATCATGCTAGGATTAGCAGGAAAAAGCAAAAAATTTCAGAATTGCACCTTGCAATGTGGAGATATTACTGTTTGTGCATTTACAATATTCATTGATTTTTGCCATTGAAAAACATGTTTTTCATATACCAGAAATGTTTGAAGCTACTGACTGAATGAAAGGAGCTGGCATCTCACTCTCTTTGAATCTTCTTTATCATGCTAGGATTAACAGGAAAAAGCAAAAAATTTCAGAATTGCACCTTGCAATGTGGAGATATTACTGTTTGTGCATTTACAATATTCATTGATTTTTGCCATTGAAAAACGTCCAGAAATGTTTGAAGCTACTGACTGAATGAAAGGAGCTGGCATCTCACTCTCTTTGAATCTTCTTTATCATGCTAGGATTAGCAGGAAAAAGCAAAAAATTTCAGAATTGCACCTTGCAATGTGGAGATATTACTGTTTGTGCATTTACAATATTCATTGATTTTTGCCATTGAAAAACATGTTTTTCATATACCAGAAATGTTTGAAGCTACTGACTGAATGAAAGGAGCTGGCATCTCACTCTCTTTGAATCTTCTTTATCCTGCTAGGATTAGCAGGAAAAAGCAAAAAATTTCAGAATTGCACCTTGCAATGTGGAGATATTACTGTTTGTGCATTTACAATATTCATTGATTTTTGCCATTGAAAAACGTTTTTCATATACCAGAAATGTTTGAAGCTACTGACTGAATGAAAGGAGCTGGCATCTCACTCTCTTTGAATCTTCTTTATCATGCTAGGATTAGCAGGAAAAAGCAAAAAATTTCAGAATTGCACCTTGCAATGTGGAGATATTACTGTTTATGCATTTACAATATTCATTGATTTTTGCCATTGAAAAACATGTTTTTCATATACCAGGAATGTTTGAAGCTACTGACTGAATGAAAGGAGCTGGCATCTCACTCTCTTTGAATCTTCTTTATCCTGCTAGGATTAGCAGGAAAAAGCAAAAAATTTCAGAATTGCACCTTGCAATGTGGAGATATTACTGTTTGTGCATTTACAATATTCATTGATTTTTGCCATTGAAAAACGTCCAGAAATGTTTGAAGCTACTGACTGAATGAAAGGAGCTGGCATCTCACTCTCTTTGAATCTTCTTTATCATGCTAGGATTAGCAGGAAAAAGCAAAAAATTTCAGAATTGCACCTTGCAATGTGGAGATATTACTGTTTGTGCATTTACAATATTCATTGATTTTTGCCATTGAAAAACGTCCAGAAATGTTTGAAGCTACTGACTGAATGAAAGGAGCTGGCATCTCACTCTCTTTGAATCTTCTTTATCATGCTAGGATTAGCAGGAAAAAGCAAAAAATTTCAGAATTGCACCTTGCAATGTGGAGATATTACTGTTTGTGCATTTACAATATTCATTGATTTTTGCCATTGAAAAACATCATGTTATTCATATACCAGAAATGTTTGAAGCTACTGACTGAATGAAAGGAGCTGGCATCTCACTCTCCTTGAATCTTTATCATGCTAGGATTAGCAGGAAAAAGCAAAAAATTTCAGAATTGCACCTTGCAATGTGGAAATATTACTGTTTGTGCATTTACAATATTCATTGATTTTTGCCATTGAAAAACGTTTTTCATATACCAGAAATGTTTGAAGCTACTGACTGAATGAAAGGAGCTGGCATCTCACTCTCTTTGAATCTTCTTTATCATGCTAGGATTAGCAGGAAAAAGCAAAAAATTTCAGAATTGCACCTTGCAATGTGGAGATATTACTGTTTGTGCATTTACAATATTCATTGATTTTTGCCATTGAAAAACATGTTTTTCATATACCAGAAATGTTTGAAGCTACTGACTGAATGAAAGGAGCTGGCATCTCACTCTCTTTGAATCTTCTTTATCATGCTAGGATTAGCAGGAAAAAGCAAAAAATTTCAGAATTGCACCTTGCAATGTGGAGATATTACTGTTTGTGCATTTACAATATTCATTGATTTTTGCCATTGAAAAACATGTTTTTCATATACCAGAAATGTTTGAAGCTACTGACTGAATGAAAGGAGCTGGCATCTCACTCTCTTTGAATCTTCTTTATCATGCTAGGATTAGCAGGAAAAAGCAAAAAATTTCAGAATTGCACCTTGCAATGTGGAGATATTACTGTTTGTGCATTTACAATATTCATTGATTTTTGCCATTGAAAAACATGTTTTTCATATACCAGAAATGTTTGAAGCTACTGACTGAATGAAAGGAGCTGGCATCTCACTCTCTTTGAATCTTCTTTATCATGCTAGGATTAACAGGAAAAAGCAAAAAATTTCAGAATTGCACCTTGCAATGTGGAGATATTACTGTTTGTGCATTTACAATATTCATTGATTTTTGCCATTGAAAAACGTCCAGAAATGTTTGAAGCTACTGACTGAATGAAAGGAGCTGGCATCTCACTCTCTTTGAATCTTCTTTATCATGCTAGGATTAGCAGGAAAAAGCAAAAAATTTCAGAATTGCACCTTGCAATGTGGAGATATTACTGTTTGTGCATTTACAATATTCATTGATTTTTGCCATTGAAAAACATGTTTTTCATATACCAGAAATGTTTGAAGCTACTGACTGAATGAAAGGAGCTGGCATCTCACTCTCTTTGAATCTTCTTTATCATGCTAGGATTAGCAGGAAAAAGCAAAAAATTTCAGAATTGCACCTTGCAATGTGGAGATATTACTGTTTGTGCATTTACAATATTCATTGCTTTTTGCCATTGAAAAACATGTTTTTCATATACCAGGAATGTTTGAAGCTACTGACTGAATGAAAGGAGCTGGCATCTCACTCTCTTTGAATCTTCTTTATCCTGCTAGGATTAGCAGGAAAAAGCAAAAAATTTCAGAATTGCACCTTGCAATGTGGAGATATTACTGTTTGTGCATTTACAATATTCATTGATTTTTGCCATTGAAAAACGTCCAGAAATGTTTGAAGCTACTGACTGAATGAAAGGAGCTGGCATCTCACTCTCTTTAAATCTTCTTTATCATGCTAGGATTAGCAGGAAAAAGCAAAAAATTTCAGAATTGCACCTTGCAATGTGGAGATATTACTGTTTGTGCATTTACAATATTCATTGATTTTTGCCATTGAAAAACGTCCAGAAATGTTTGAAGCTACTGACTGAATGAAAGGAGCTGGCATCTCACTCTCTTTGAATCTTCTTTATCATGCTAGGATTAGCAGGAAAAAGCAAAAAATTTCAGAATTGCACCTTGCAATGTGGAGATATTACTGTTTGTGCATTTACAATATTCATTGATTTTTGCCATTGAAAAACATCATGTTATTCATATACCAGAAATGTTTGAAGCTACTGACTGAATGAAAGGAGCTGGCATCTCACTCTCTTTGAATCTTCTTTATCATGCTAGGATTAACAGGAAAAAGCAAAAAATTTCAGAATTGCACCTTGCAATGTGGAGATATTACTGTTTGTGCATTTACAATATTCATTGATTTTTGCCATTGAAAAACGTCCAGAAATGTTTGAAGCTACTGACTGAATGAAAGGAGCTGGCATCTCACTCTCTTTGAATCTTCTTTATCATGCTAGGATTAGCAGGAAAAAGCAAAAAATTTCAGAATTGCACCTTGCAATGTGGAAATATTACTGTTTGTGCATTTACAATATTCATTGATTTTTGCCATTGAAAAACATGTTTTTCATATACCAGAAATGTTTGAAGCTACTGACTGAATGAAAGGAGCTGGCATCTCACTCTCTTTGAATCTTCTTTATCATGCTAGGATTAGCAGGAAAAAGCAAAAAATTTCAGAATTGCACCTTGCAATGTGGAGATATTACTGTTTGTGCATTTACAATATTCATTGATTTTTGCCATTGAAAAACGTTTTTCATATACCAGAAATGTTTGAAGCTACTGACTGAATGAAAGGAGCTGGCATCTCACTCTCTTTGAATCTTCTTTATCATGCTAGGATTAGCAGGAAAAAGCAAAAAATTTCAGAATTGCACCTTGCAATGTGGAGATATTACTGTTTGTGCATTTACAATATTCATTGATTTTTGCCATTGAAAAACATCATGTTATTCATATACCAGAAATGTTTGAAGCTACTGACTGAATGAAAGGAGCTGGCATCTCACTCTCTTTGAATCTTCTTTATCATGCTAGGATTAACAGGAAAAAGCAAAAAATTTCAGAATTGCACCTTGCAATGTGGAGATATTACTGTTTGTGCATTTACAATATTCATTGATTTTTGCCATTGAAAAACGTCCAGAAATGTTTGAAGCTACTGACTGAATGAAAGGAGCTGGCATCTCACTCTCTTTGAATCTTCTTTATCATGCTAGGATTAGCAGGAAAAAGCAAAAAATTTCAGAATTGCACCTTGCAATGTGGAAATATTACTGTTTGTGCATTTACAATATTCATTGATTTTTGCCATTGAAAAACATGTTTTTCATATACCAGAAATGTTTGAAGCTACTGACTGAATGAAAGAAGCTGGCATCTCACTCTCTTAGAATCTTTATCATGCTAGGATTAGCAGGAAAAAGCAAAAAATTTCAGAATTGCACCTTGCAATGTGGAGATATTACTGTTTGTGCATTTACAATATTCATTGATTTTTGCCATTGAAAAACGTTTTTCATATACCAGAAATGTTTGAAGCTACTGACTGAATGAAAGGAGCTGGCATCTCACTCTCTTTGAATCTTCTTTATCATGCTAGGATTAGCAGGAAAAAGCAAAAAATTTCAGAATTGCACCTTGCAATGTGGAGATATTACTGTTTGTGCATTTACAATATTCATTGATTTTTGCCATTGAAAAACATGTTTTTCATATACCAGAAATGTTTGAAGCTACTGACTGAATGAAAGGAGCTGGCATCTCACTCTCTTTGAATCTTCTTTATCATGCTAGGATTAGCAGGAAAAAGCAAAAAATTTCAGAATTGCACCTTGCAATGTGGAGATATTACTGTTTGTGCATTTACAATATTCATTGATTTTTGCCATTGAAAAACATGTTTTTCATATACCAGAAATGTTTGAAGCTACTGACTGAATGAAAGGAGCTGGCATCTCACTCTCTTTGAATCTTCTTTATCATGCTAGGATTAACAGGAAAAAGCAAAAAATTTCAGAATTGCACCTTGCAATGTGGAGATATTACTGTTTGTGCATTTACAATATTCATTGATTTTTGCCATTGAAAAACGTCCAGAAATGTTTGAAGCTACTGACTGAATGAAAGGAGCTGGCATCTCACTCTCTTTGAATCTTCATTATCATGCTAGGATTAGCAGGAAAAAGCAAAAAATTTCAGAATTGCACCTTGCAATGTGGAGATATTACTGTTTGTGCATTTACAATATTCATTGATTTTTGCCATTGAAAAACATGTTTTTCATATACCAGAAATGTTTGAAGCTACTGACTGAATGAAAGGATCTGGCATCTCACTCTCTTTGAATCTTCTTTATCCTGCTAGGATTAGCAGGAAAAAGCAAAAAATTTCAGAATTGCACCTTGCAATGTGGAGATATTACTGTTTGTGCATTTACAATATTCATTGATTTTTGCCATTGAAAAACATGTTTTTCATATACCAGAAATGTTTGAAGCTACTGACTGAATGAAAGGAGCTGGCATCTCACTCTCTTTGAATCTTCTTTATCATGCTAGGATTAGCAGGAAAAAGCAAAAAATTTCAGAATTGCACCTTGCAATGTGGAGATATTACTGTTTGTGCATTTACAATATTCATTGATTTTTGCCATTGAAAAACATGTTTTTCATATACCAGGAATGTTTGAAGCTACTGACTGAATGAAAGGAGCTGGCATCTCACTCTCTTTGAATCTTCTTTATCCTGCTAGGATTAGCAGGAAAAAGCAAAAAATTT
Source organism: Phyllobates terribilis (assembly GCF_046119375.1). NCBI lineage: Eukaryota > Metazoa > Chordata > Amphibia > Anura > Dendrobatidae > Phyllobates > Phyllobates terribilis. The sequence goes on from NW_027364741.1 coordinate 133,799, forward strand.
CAGAATTGCACCTTGCAATGTGGAGATATTACTGTTTGTGCATTTACAATATTCATTGATTTTTGCCATTGAAAAACGTCCAGAAATGTTTGAAGCTACTGACTGAATGAAAGGAGCTGGCATCTCACTCTCTTTGAATCTTCTTTATCATGCTAGGATTAGCAGGAAAAAGCAAAAAATTTCAGAATTGCACCTTGCAATGTGGAGATATTACTGTTTGTGCATTTACAATATTCATTGATTTTTGCCATTGAAAAACGTCCAGAAATGTTTGAAGCTACTGACTGAATGAAAGGAGCTGGCATCTCACTCTCTTTGAATCTTCTTTATCATGCTAGGATTAGCAGGAAAAAGCAAAAAATTTCAGAATTGCACCTTGCAATGTGGAGATATTACTGTTTGTGCATTTACAATATTCATTGATTTTTGCCATTGAAAAACATCATGTTATTCATATACCAGAAATGTTTGAAGCTACTGACTGAATGAAAGGAGCTGGCATCTCACTCTCTTTGAATCTTTATCATGCTAGGATTAGCAGGAAAAAGCAAAAAATTTCAGAATTGCACCTTGCAATGTGGAGATATTACTGTTTGTGCATTTACAATATTCATTGATTTTTGCCATTGAAAAACGTTTTTCATATACCAGAAATGTTTGAAGCTACTGACTGAATGAAAGGAGCTGGCATCTCACTCTCTTTGAATCTTCTTTATCATGCTAGGATTAGCAGGAAAAAGCAAAAAATTTCAGAATTGCACCTTGCAATGTGGAGATATTACTGTTTGTGCATTTACAATATTCATTGATTTTTGCCATTGAAAAACATGTTTTTCATATACCAGAAATGTTTGAAGCTACTGACTGAATGAAAGGAGCTGGCATCTCACTCTCTTTGAATCTTCTTTATCATGCTAGGATTAGCAGGAAAAAGCAAAAAATTTCAGAATTGCACCTTGCAATGTGGAGATATTACTGTTTGTGCATTTACAATATTCATTGATTTTTGCCATTGAAAAACATGTTTTTCATATACCAGAAATGTTTGAAGCTACTGACTGAATGAAAGGAGCTGGCATCTCACTCTCTTTGAATCTTCTTTATCATGCTAGGATTAACAGGAAAAAGCAAAAAATTTCAGAATTGCACCTTGCAATGTGGAGATATTACTGTTTGTGCATTTACAATATTCATTGATTTTTGCCATTGAAAAACGTCCAGAAATGTTTGAAGCTACTGACTGAATGAAAGGAGCTGGCATCTCACTCTCTTTGAATCTTCATTATCATGCTAGGATTAGCAGGAAAAAGCAAAAAATTTCAGAATTGCACCTTGCAATGTGGAGATATTACTGTTTGTGCATTTACAATATTCATTGATTTTTGCCATTGAAAAACATGTTTTTCATATACCAGAAATGTTTGAAGCTACTGACTGAATGAAAGGATCTGGCATCTCACTCTCTTTGAATCTTCTTTATCCTGCTAGGATTAGCAGGAAAAAGCAAAAAATTTCAGAATTGCACCTTGCAATGTGGAGATATTACTGTTTGTGCATTTACAATATTCATTGATTTTTGCCATTGAAAAACATGTTTTTCATATACCAGAAATGTTTGAAGCTACTGACTGAATGAAAGGAGCTGGCATCTCACTCTCTTTGAATCTTCTTTATCATGCTAGGATTAGCAGGAAAAAGCAAAAAATTTCAGAATTGCACCTTGCAATGTGGAGATATTACTGTTTGTGCATTTACAATATTCATTGATTTTTGCCATTGAAAAACATGTTTTTCATATACCAGGAATGTTTGAAGCTACTGACTGAATGAAAGGAGCTGGCATCTCACTCTCTTTGAATCTTCTTTATCCTGCTAGGATTAGCAGGAAAAAGCAAAAAATTTCAGAATTGCACCTTGCAATGTGGAGATATTACTGTTTGTGCATTTACAATATTCATTGATTTTTGCCATTGAAAAACGTCCAGAAATGTTTGAAGCTACTGACTGAATGAAAGGAGCTGGCATCTCACTCTCTTTGAATCTTCTTTATCATGCTAGGATTAGCAGGAAAAAGCAAAAAATTTCAGAATTGCACCTTGCAATGTGGAGATATTACTGTTTGTGCATTTACAATATTCATTGATTTTTGCCATTGAAAAACGTCCAGAAATGTTTGAAGCTACTGACTGAATGAAAGGAGCTGGCATCTCACTCTCTTTGAATCTTCTTTATCATGCTAGGATTAGCAGGAAAAAGCAAAAAATTTCAGAATTGCACCTTGCAATGTGGAGATATTACTGTTTGTGCATTTACAATATTCATTGATTTTTGCCATTGAAAAACATCATGTTATTCATATACCAGAAATGTTTGAAGCTACTGACTGAATGAAAGGAGCTGGCATCTCACTCTCTTTGAATCTTTATCATGCTAGGATTAGCAGGAAAAAGCAAAAAATTTCAGAATTGCACCTTGCAATGTGGAGATATTACTGTTTGTGCATTTACAATATTCATTGATTTTTGCCATTGAAAAACGTTTTTCATATACCAGAAATGTTTGAAGCTACTGACTGAATGAAAGGAGCTGGCATCTCACTCTCTTTGAATCTTCTTTATCATGCTAGGATTAGCAGGAAAAAGCAAAAAATTTCAGAATTGCACCTTGCAATGTGGAGATATTACTGTTTGTGCATTTACAATATTCATTGATTTTTGCCATTGAAAAACATGTTTTTCGTATACCAGAAATGTTTGAAGCTACTGACTGAATGAAAGGAGCTGGCATCTCACTCTCTTTGAATCTTCTTTATCATGCTAGGATTAGCAGGAAAAAGCAAAAAATTTCAGAATTGCACCTTGCAATGTGGAGATATTACTGTTTGTGCATTTACAATATTCATTGATTTTTGCCATTGAAAAACATGTTTTTCATATACCAGAAATGTTTGAAGCTACTGACTGAATGAAAGGAGCTGGCATCTCACTCTCTTTGAATCTTTATCATGCTAGGATTAGCAGGAAAAAGCAAAAAATTTCAGAATTGCACCTTGCAATGTGGAGATATTACTGTTTGTGCATTTACAATATTCATTGATTTTTGCCATTGAAAAACATCATGTTATTCATATACCAGAAATGTTTGAAGCTACTGACTGAATGAAAGGAGCTGGCATCTCACTCTCTTTGAATCTTTATCATGCTAGGATTAGCAGGAAAAAGCAAAAAATTTCAGAATTGCACCTTGCAATGTGGAGATATTACTGTTTGTGCATTTACAATATTCATTGATTTTTGCCATTGAAAAACGTTTTTCATATACCAGAAATGTTTGAAGCTACTGACTGAATGAAAGGAGCTGGCATCTCACTCTCTTTGAATCTTCTTTATCATGCTAGGATTAGCAGGAAAAAGCAAAAAATTTCAGAATTGCACCTTGCAATGTGGAGATATTACTGTTTGTGCATTTACAATATTCATTGATTTTTGCCATTGAAAAACGTCCAGAAATGTTTCAAGCTACTGACTGAATGAAAGGAGCTGGCATCTCACTCTCTTTGAATCTTCTTTATCATGCTAGGATTAGCAGGAAAAAGCAAAAAATTTCAGAATTGCACCTTGCAATGTGGAGATATTACTGTTTGTGCATTTACAATATTCATTGATTTTTGCCATTGAAAAACATCATGTTATTCATATACCAGAAATGTTTGAAGCTACTGACTGAATGAAAGGAGCTGGCATCTCACTCTCTTTGAATCTTTATCATGCTAGGATTAGCAGGAAAAAGCAAAAAATTTCAGAATTGCACCTTGCAATGTGGAGATATTACTGTTTGTGCATTTACAATATTCATTGATTTTTGCCATTGAAAAACGTTTTTCATATACCAGAAATGTTTGAAGCTACTGACTGAATGAAAGGAGCTGGCATCTCACTCTCTTTGAATCTTCTTTATCATGCTAGGATTAGCAGGAAAAAGCAAAAAATTTCAGAATTGCACCTTGCAATGTGGAGATATTACTGTTTGTGCATTTACAATATTCATTGATTTTTGCCATTGAAAAACATGTTTTTCATATACCAGAAATGTTTGAAGCTACTGACTGAATGAAAGGAGCTGGCATCTCACTCTCTTTGAATCTTCTTTATCATGCTAGGATTAGCAGGAAAAAGCAAAAAATTTCAGAATTGCACCTTGCAATGTGGAGATATTACTGTTTGTGCATTTACAATATTCATTGATTTTTGCCATTGAAAAACATGTTTTTCATATACCAGAAATGTTTGAAGCTACTGACTGAATGAAAGGAGCTGGCATCTCACTCTCTTTGAATCTTCTTTATCATGCTAGGATTAGCAGGAAAAAGCAAAAAATTTCAGAATTGCACCTTGCAATGTGGAGATATTACTGTTTGTGCATTTACAATATTCATTGATTTTTGCCATTGAAAAACATGTTTTTCATATACCAGAAATGTTTGAAGCTACTGACTGAATGAAAGGAGCTGGCATCTCACTCTCTTTGAATCTTCTTTATCATGCTAGGATTAACAGGAAAAAGCAAAAAATTTCAGAATTGCACCTTGCAATGTGGAGATATTACTGTTTGTGCATTTACAATATTCATTGATTTTTGCCATTGAAAAACGTCCAGAAATGTTTGAAGCTACTGACTGAATGAAAGGAGCTGGCATCTCACTCTCTTTGAATCTTCTTTATCATGCTAGGATTAGCAGGAAAAAGCAAAAAATTTCAGAATTGCACCTTGCAATGTGGAGATATTACTGTTTGTGCATTTACAATATTCATTGATTTTTGCCATTGAAAAACATGTTTTTCATATACCAGAAATGTTTGAAGCTACTGACTGAATGAAAGGAGCTGGCATCTCACTCTCTTTGAATCTTCTTTATCCTGCTAGGATTAGCAGGAAAAAGCAAAAAATTTCAGAATTGCACCTTGCAATGTGGAGATATTACTGTTTGTGCATTTACAATATTCATTGATTTTTGCCATTGAAAAACATGTTTTTCATATACCAGGAATGTTTGAAGCTACTGACTGAATGAAAGGAGCTGGCATCTCATTCTCTTTGAATCTTCTTTATCCTGCTAGGATTAGCAGGAAAAAGCAAAAAATTTCAGAATTGCACCTTGCAATGTGGAGATATTACTGTTTGTGCATTTACAATATTCATTGATTTTTGCCATTGAAAAACGTCCAGAAATGTTTGAAGCTACTGACTGAATGAAAGGAGCTGGCATCTCACTCTCTTTGAATCTTCTTTATCATGCTAGGATTAGCAGGAAAAAGCAAAAAATTTCAGAATTGCACCTTGCAATGTGGAGATATTACTGTTTGTGCATTTACAATATTCATTGATTTTTGCCATTGAAAAACGTCCAGAAATGTTTGAAGCTACTGACTGAATGAAAGGAGCTGGCATCTCACTCTCTTTGAATCTTCTTTATCATGCTAGGATTAGCAGGAAAAAGCAAAAAATTTCAGAATTGCACCTTGCAATGTGGAGATATTACTGTTTGTGCATTTACAATATTCATTGATTTTTGCCATTGAAAAACATCATGTTATTCATATACCAGAAATGTTTGAAGCTACTGACTGAATGAAAGGAGCTGGCATCTCACTCTCTTTGAATCTTTATCATGCTAGGATTAGCAGGAAAAAAGCAAAAAATTTCAGAATTGCACCTTGCAATGTGGAGATATTACTGTTTGTGCATTTACAATAATCATTGATTTTTGCCATTGAAAAACGTTTTTCATATACCAGAAATGTTTGAAGCTACTGACTGAATGAAAGGAGCTGGCATCTCACTCTCTTTGAATCTTCTTTATCATGCTAGGATTAGCAGGAAAAAGCAAAAAATTTCAGAATTGCACCTTGCAATGTGGAGATATTACTGTTTGTGCATTTACAATATTCATTGATTTTTGCCATTGAAAAACATGTTTTTCATATACCAGAAATGTTTGAAGCTACTGACTGAATGAAAGGAGCTGGCATCTCACTCTCTTTGAATCTTCTTTATCATGCTAGGATTAGCAGGAAAAAGCAAAAAATTTCAGAATTGCACCTTGCAATGTGGAGATATTACTGTTTGTGCATTTACAATATTCATTGATTTTTGCCATTGAAAAACATGTTTTTCATATACCAGAAATGTTTGAAGCTACTGACTGAATGAAAGGAGCTGGCATCTCACTCTCTTTGAATCTTCTTTATCATGCTAGGATTAGCAGGAAAAAGCAAAAAATTTCAGAATTGCACCTTGCAATGTGGAGATATTACTGTTTGTGCATTTACAATATTCATTGATTTTTGCCATTGAAAAACATGTTTTTCATATACCAGAAATGTTTGAAGCTACTGACTGAATGAAAGGAGCTGGCATCTCACTCTCTTTGAATCTTCTTTATCATGCTAGGATTAACAGGAAAAAGCAAAAAATTTCAGAATTGCACCTTGCAATGTGGAGATATTACTGTTTGTGCATTTACAATATTCATTGATTTTTGCCATTGAAAAACATGTTTTTCATATACCAGAAATGTTTGAAGCTACTGACTGAATGAAAGGAGCTGGCATCTCACTCTCTTTGAATCTTCTTTATCCTGCTAGGATTAGCAGGAAAAAGCAAAAAATTTCAGAATTGCACCTTGCAATGTGGAGATATTACTGTTTGTGCATTTACAATATTCATTGATTTTTGCCATTGAAAAACATGTTTTTCATATACCAGGAATGTTTGAAGCTACTGACTGAATGAAAGGAGCTGGCATCTCATTCTCTTTGAATCTTCTTTATCCTGCTAGGATTAGCAGGAAAAAGCAAAAAATTTCAGAATTGCACCTTGCAATGTGGAGATATTACTGTTTGTGCATTTACAATATTCATTGATTTTTGCCATTGAAAAACGTCCAGAAATGTTTGAAGCTACTGACTGAATGAAAGGAGCTGGCATCTCACTCTCTTTGAATCTTCTTTATCATGCTAGGATTAGCAGGAAAAAGCAAAAAATTTCAGAATTGCACCTTGCAATGTGGAGATATTACTGTTTGTGCATTTACAATATTCATTGATTTTTGCCATTGAAAAACGTCCAGAAATGTTTGAAGCTACTGACTGAATGAAAGGAGCTGGCATCTCACTCTCTTTGAATCTTCTTTATCATGCTAGGATTAGCAGGAAAAAGCAAAAAATTTCAGAATTGCACCTTGCAATGTGGAGATATTACTGTTTGTGCATTTACAATATTCATTGATTTTTGCCATTGAAAAACATCATGTTATTCATATACCAGAAATGTTTGAAGCTACTGACTGAATGAAAGGAGCTGGCATCTCACTCTCTTTGAATCTTTATCATGCTAGGATTAGCAGGAAAAAAGCAAAAAATTTCAGAATTGCACCTTGCAATGTGGAGATATTACTGTTTGTGCATTTACAATATTCATTGATTTTTGCCATTGAAAAACGTTTTTCATATACCAGAAATGTTTGAAGCTACTGACTGAATGAAAGGAGCTGGCATCTCACTCTCTTTGAATCTTCTTTATCATGCTAGGATTAGCAGAAAGCAAAAAATTTCAGAATTGCACCTTGCAATGTGGAGATATTACTGTTTGTGCATTTACAATATTCATTGATTTTTGCCATTGAAAAACATGTTTTTCATATACCAGAAATGTTTGAAGCTACTGACTGAATGAAAGGAGCTGGCATCTCACTCTCTTTGAATCTTCTTTATCATGCTAGGATTAGCAGGAATAAGCAAAAAATTTCAGAATTGCACCTTGCAATGTGGAGATATTACTGTTTGTGCATTTACAATATTCATTGATTTTTGCCATTGAAAAACATGTTTTTCATATACCAGAAATGTTTGAAGCTACTGACTGAATGAAAGGAGCTGGCATCTCACTCTCTTTGAATCTTCTTTATCATGCTAGGATTAGCAGGAAAAAGCAAAAAATTTCAGAATTGCACCTTGCAATGTGGAGATATTACTGTTTGTGCATTTACAATATTCATTGATTTTTGCCATTGAAAAACATGTTTTTCATATACCAGAAATGTTTGAAGCTACTGACTGAATGAAAGGAGCTGGCATCTCACTCTCTTTGAATCTTCTTTATCATGCTAGGATTAACAGGAAAAAGCAAAAAATTTCAGAATTGCACCTTGCAATGTGGAGATATTACTGTTTGTGCATTTACAATATTCATTGATTTTTGCCATTGAAAAACGTCCAGAAATGTTTGAAGCTACTGACTGAATGAAAGGAGCTGGCATCTCACTCTCTTTGAATCTTCTTTATCATGCTAGGATTAGCAGGAAAAAGCAAAAAATTTCAGAATTGCACCTTGCAATGTGGAGATATTACTGTTTGTGCATTTACAATATTCATTGATTTTTGCCATTGAAAAACATGTTTTTCATATACCAGAAATGTTTGAAGCTACTGACTGAATGAAAGGAGCTGGCATCTCACTCTCTTTGAATCTTCTTTATCCTGCTAGGATTAGCAGGAAAAAGCAAAAAATTTCAGAATTGCACCTTGCAATGTGGAGATATTACTGTTTGTGCATTTACAATATTCATTGATTTTTGCCATTGAAAAACATGTTTTTCATATACCAGAAATGTTTGAAGCTACTGACTGAATGAAAGGAGCTGGCATCTCACTCTCTTTGAATCTTCTTTATCATGCTAGGATTAGCAGGAAAAAGCAAAAAATTTCAGAATTGCACCTTGCAATGTGGAGATATTACTGTTTGTGCATTTACAATATTCATTGATTTTTGCCATTGAAAAACGTCCAGAAATGTTTGAAGCTACTGACTGAATGAAAGGAGCTGGCATCTCACTCTCTTTGAATCTTCTTTATCATGCTAGGATTAGCAGGAAAAAGCAAAAAATTTCAGAATTGCACCTTGCAATGTGGAGATATTACTGTTTGTGCATTTACAATATTCATTGATTTTTGCCATTGAAAAACGTCCAGAAATGTTTGAAGCTACTGACTGAATGAAAGGAGCTGGCATCTCACTCTCTTTGAATCTTTATCATGCTAGGATTAGCAGGAAAAAGCAAAAAATTTCAGAATTGCACCTTGCAATGTGGAGATATTACTGTTTGTGCATTTACAATATTCATTGATTTTTGCCATTGAAAAACATCATGTTATTCATATACCAGAAATGTTTGAAGCTACTGACTGAATGAAAGGAGCTGGCATCTCACTCTCTTTGAATCTTTATCATGCTAGGATTAGCAGGAAAAAGCAAAAAATTTCAGAATTGCACCTTGCAATGTGGAGATATTACTGTTTGTGCATTTACAATATTCATTGATTTTTGCCATTGAAAAACGTTTTTCATATACCAGAAATGTTTGAAGCTACTGACTGAATGAAAGGAGCTGGCATCTCACTCTCTTTGAATCTTCTTTATCATGCTAGGATTAGCAGGAAAAAGCAAAAAATTTCAGAATTGCACCTTGCAATGTGGAGATATTACTGTTTGTGCATTTACAATATTCATTGATTTTTGCCATTGAAAAACATGTTTTTCATATACCAGAAATGTTTGAAGCTACTGACTGAATGAAAGGAGCTGGCATCTCACTCTCTTTGAATCTTCTTTATCATGCTAGGATTAGCAGGAAAAAGCAAAAAATTTCAGAATTGCACCTTGCAATGTGGAGATATTACTGTTTGTGCATTTACAATATTCATTGATTTTTGCCATTGAAAAACATGTTTTTCATATACCAGAAATGTTTGAAGCTACTGACTGAATGAAAGGAGATGGCATCTCACTCTCTTTGAATCTTCTTTATCATGCTAGGATTAGCAGGAAAAAGCAAAAAATTTCAGAATTGCACCTTGCAATGTGGAGATATTACTGTTTGTGCATTTACAATATTCATTGATTTTTGCCATTGAAAAACATGTTTTTCATATACCAGAAATGTTTGAAGCTACTGACTGAATGAAAGGAGCTGGCATCTCACTCTCTTTGAATCTTCTTTATCATGCTAGGATTAACAGGAAAAAGCAAAAAATTTCAGAATTGCACCTTGCAATGTGGAGATATTACTGTTTGTGCATTTACAATATTCATTGATTTTTGCCATTGAAAAACGTCCAGAAATGTTTGAAGCTACTGACTGAATGAAAGGAGCTGGCATCTCACTCTCTTTGAATCTTCTTTATCATGCTAGGATTAGCAGGAAAAAGCAAAAAATTTCAGAATTGCACCTTGCAATGTGGAGATATTACTGTTTGTGCATTTACAATATTCATTGATTTTTGCCATTGAAAAACATGTTTTTCATATACCAGAAATGTTTGAAGCTACTGACTGAATGAAAGGAGCTGGCATCTCACTCTCTTTGAATCTTCTTTATCCTGCTAGGATTAGCAGGAAAAAGCAAAAAATTTCAGAATTGCACCTTGCAATGTGGAGATATTACTGTTTGTGCATTTACAATATTCATTGATTTTTGCCATTGAAAAACATGTTTTTCATATACCAGAAATGTTTGAAGCTACTGACTGAATGAAAGGAGCTGGCATCTCACTCTCTTTGAATCTTCTTTATCATGCTAGGATTAGCAGGAAAAAGCAAAAAATTTCAGAATTGCACCTTGCAATGTGGAGATATTGCTGTTTGTGCATTTACAATATTCATTGATTTTTGCCATTGAAAAACATGTTTTTCATATACCAGGAATGTTTGAAGCTACTGACTGAATGAAAGGAGCTGGCATCTCACTCTCTTTGAATCTTCTTTATCCTGGTAGGATTAGCAGGAAAAAGCAAAAAATTTCAGAATTGCACCTTGCAATGTGGAGATATTACTGTTTGTGCATTTACAATATTCATTGATTTTTGCCATTGAAAAACGTCCAGAAATGTTTGAAGCTACTGACTGAATGAAAGGAGCTGGCATCTCACTCTCTTTGAATCTTCTTTATCATGCTAGGATTAGCAGGAAAAAGCAAAAAAATTCAGAATTGCACCTTGCAATGTGGAGATATTACTGTTTGTGCATTTACAATATTCATTGATTTTTGCCATTGAAAAACGTCCAGAAATGTTTGAAGCTACTGACTGAATGAAAGGAGCTGGCATCTCACTCTCTTTGAATCTTCTTTATCATGCTAGGATTAGCAGGAAAAAGCAAAAAATTTCAGAATTGCACCTTGCAATGTGGAGATATTACTGTTTGTGCATTTACAATATTCATTGATTTTTGCCATTGAAAAACATCATGTTATTCATATACCAGAAATGTTTGAAGCTACTGACTGAATGAAAGGAGCTGGCATCTCACTCTCTTTGAATCTTCTTTATCATGCTAGGATTAACAGGAAAAAGCAAAAAATTTCAGAATTGCACCTTGCAATGTGGAGATATTACTGTTTGTGCTTTTACAATATTCATTGATTTTTGCCATTGAAAAACGTCCAGAAATGTTTGAAGCTACTGACTGAATGAAAGGAGCTGGCATCTCACTCTCTTTGAATCTTCTTTATCATGCTAGGATTAGCAGGAAAAAGCAAAAAATTTCAGAATTGCACCTTGCAATGTGGAAATATTACTGTTTGTGCATTTACAATATTCATTGATTTTTGCCATTGAAAAACATGTTTTTCATATACCAGAAATGTTTGAAGCTACTGACTGAATGAAAGGAGCTGGCATCTCACTCTCTTTGAATCTTCTTTATCATGCTAGGATTAGCAGGAAAAAGCAAAAAATTTCAGAATTGCACCTTGCAATGTGGAGATATTACTGTTTGTGCATTTACAATATTCATTGATTTTTGCCATTGAAAAACGTTTTTCATATACCAGAAATGTTTGAAGCTACTGACTGAATGAAAGGAGCTGGCATCTCACTCTCTTTGAATCTTCTTTATCATGCTAGGATTAGCAGGAAAAAGCAAAAAATTTCAGAATTGCACCTTGCAATGTGGAGATATTACTGTTTGTGCATTTACAATATTCATTGATTTTTGCCATTGAAAAACATGTTTTTCATATACCAGAAATGTTTGAAGCTACTGACTGAATGAAAGGAGCTGGCATCTCACTCTCTTTGAATCTTCTTTATCATGCTAGGATTAGCAGGAAAAAGCAAAAAATTTCAGAATTGCACCTTGCAATGTGGAGATATTACTGTTTGTGCATTTACAATATTCATTGATTTTTGCCATTGAAAAACGTTTTTCATATACCAGAAATGTTTGAAGCTACTGACTGAATGAAAGGAGCTGGCATCTCACTCTCTTTGAATCTTCTTTATCATGCTAGGATTAGCAGGAAAAAGCAAAAAATTTCAGAATTGCACCTTGCAATGTGGAGATATTACTGTTTGTGCATTTACAATATTCATTGATTTTTGCCATTGAAAAACATGTTTTTCATATACCAGAAATGTTTGAAGCTACTGACTGAATGAAAGGAGCTGGCATCTCACTCTCTTTGAATCTTCTTTATCATGCTAGGATTAACAGGAAAAAGCTAAAAATTTCAGAATTGCACCTTGCAATGTGGAGATATTACTGTTTGTGCATTTACAATATTCATTGATTTTTGCCATTGAAAAACGTCCAGAAATGTTTGAAGCTACTGACTGAATGAAAGGAGCTGGCATCTCACTCTCTTTGAATCTTCTTTATCATGCTAGGATTAGCAGGAAAAAGCAAAAAATTTCAGAATTGCACCTTGCAATGTGGAGATATTACTGTTTGTGCATTTACAATATTCATTGATTTTTGCCATTGAAAAACATGTTTTTCATATACCAGAAATGTTTGAAGCTACTGACTGAATGAAAGGAGCTGGCATCTCACTCTCTTTGAATCTTCTTTATCCTGCTAGGATTAGCAGGAAAAAGCAAAAAATTTCAGAATTGCACCTTGCAATGTGGAGATATTACTGTTTGTGCATTTACAATATTCATTGATTTTTGCCATTGAAAAACATGTTTTTCATATACCAGAAATGTTTGAAGCTACTGACTGAATGAAAGGAGCTGGCATCTCACTCTCTTTGAATCTTCTTTATCATGCTAGGATTAGCAGGAAAAAGCAAAAAATTTCAGAATTGCACCTTGCAATGTGGAGATATTACTGTTTGTGCATTTGCAATATTCATTGATTTTTGCCATTGAAAAACATGTTTTTCATATACCAGGAATGTTTGAAGCTACTGACTGAATGAAAGGAGCTGGCATCTCACTCTCTTTGAATCTTCTTTATCCTGCTAGGATTAGCAGGAAAAAGCAAAAAATTTCAGAATTGCACCTTGCAATGTGGAGATATTACTGTTTGTGCATTTACAATATTCATTGATTTTTGCCATTGAAAAACGTCCAGAAATGTTTGAAGCTACTGACTGAATGAAAGGAGCTGGCATCTCACTCTCTTTGAATCTTCTTTATCATGCTAGGATTAGCAGGAAAAAGCAAAAAATTTCAGAATTGCACCTTGCAATGTGGAGATATTACTGTTTGTGCATTTACAATATTCATTGATTTTTGCCATTGAAAAACGTCCAGAAATGTTTGAAGCTACTGACTGAATGAAAGGAGCTGGCATCTCACTCTCTTTGAATCTTCTTTATCATGCTAGGATTAGCAGGAAAAAGCAAAAAATTTCAGAATTGCACCTTGCAATGTGGAGATATTACTGTTTGTGCATTTACAATATTCATTGATTTTTGCCATTGAAAAACATCATGTTATTCATATACCAGAAATGTTTGAAGCTACTGACTGAATGAAAGGAGCTGGCATCTCACTCTCTTTGAATCTTTATCATGCTAGGATTAGCAGGAAAAAGCAAAAAATTTCAGAATTGCACCTTGCAATGTGGAGATATTACTGTTTGTGCATTTACAATATTCATTGATTTTTGCCATTGAGAAACGTTTTTCATATACCAGAAATGTTTGAAGCTACTGACTGAATGAAAGGAGCTGGCATCTCACTCTCTTTGAATCTTCTTTATCATGCTAGGATTAGCAGGAAAAAGCAAAAAATTTCAGAATTGCACCTTGCAATGTGGAGATATTACTGTTTGTGCATTTACAATATTCATTGATTTTTGCCATTGAAAAACATGTTTTTCATATACCAGAAATGTTTGAAGCTACTGACTGAATGAAAGGAGCTGGCATCTCACTCTCTTTGAATCTTCTTTATCATGCTAGGATTAGCAGGAAAAAGCAAAAAATTTCAGAATTGCACCTTGCAATGTGGAGATATTACTGTTTGTGCATTTACAATATTCATTGATTTTTGCCATTGAAAAACATGTTTTTCATATACCAGAAATGTTTGAAGCTACTGACTGAATGAAAGGAGCTGGCATCTCACTCTCTTTGAATCTTCTTTATCATGCTAGGATTAGCAGGAAAAAGCAAAAAATTTCAGAATTGCACCTTGCAATGTGGAGATATTACTGTTTGTGCATTTACAATATTCATTGATTTTTGCCATTGAAAAACATGTTTTTCATATACCAGAAATGTTTGAAGCTACTGACTGAATGAAAGGAGCTGGCATCTCACTCTCTTTGAATCTTCTTTATCATGCTAGGATTAACAGGAAAAAGCAAAAAATTTCAGAATTGCACCTTGCAATGTGGAGATATTACTGTTTGTGCATTTACAATATTCATTGATTTTTGCCATTGAAAAACGTCCAGAAATGTTTGAAGCTACTGACTGAATGAAAGGAGCTGGCATCTCACTCTCTTTGAATCTTCTTTATCATGCTAGGATTAGCAGGAAAAAGCAAAAAATTTCAGAATTGCACCTTGCAATGTGGAGATATTACTGTTTGTGCATTTACAATATTCATTGATTTTTGCCATTGAAAAACATGTTTTTCATATACCAGAAATGTTTGAAGCTACTGACTGAATGAAAGGAGCTGGCATCTCACTCTCTTTGAATCTTCTTTATCCTGCTAGGATTAGCAGGAAAAAGCAAAAAATTTCAGAATTGCACCTTGCAATGTGGAGATATTACTGTTTGTGCATTTACAATATTCATTGATTTTTGCCATTGAAAAACATGTTTTTCATATACCAGAAATGTTTGAAGCTACTGACTGAATGAAAGGAGCTGGCATCTCACTCTCTTTGAATCTTCTTTATCATGCTAGGATTAGCAGGAAAAAGCAAAAAATTTCAGAATTGCACCTTGCAATGTGGAGATATTACTGTTTGTGCATTTACAATATTCATTGATTTTTGCCATTGAAAAACATGTTTTTCATATACCAGGAATGTTTGAAGCTACTGACTGAATGAAAGGAGCTGGCATCTCACTCTCTTTGAATCTTCTTTATCCTGCTAGGATTAGCAGGAAAAAGCAAAAAATTTCAGAATTGCACCTTGCAATGTGGAGATAATACTGTTTGTGCATTTACAATATTCATTGATTTTTGCCATTGAAAAACGTCCAGAAGTGTTTGAAGCTACTGACTGAATGAAAGGAGCTGGCATCTCACTCTCTTTGAATCTTCTTTATCATGCTAGGATTAGCAGGAAAAAGCAAAAAATTTCAGAATTGCACCTTGCAATGTGGAGATATTACTGTTTGTGCATTTACAATATTCATTGATTTTTGCCATTGAAAAACGTCCAGAAATGTTTGAAGCTACTGACTGAATGAAAGGAGCTGGCATCTCACTCTCTTTGAATCTTCTTTATCATGCTAGGATTAGCAGGAAAAAGCAAAAAATTTCAGAATTGCACCTTGCAATGTGGAGATATTACTGTTTGTGCATTTACAATATTCATTGATTTTTGCCATTGAAAAACATCATGTTATTCATATACCAGAAATGTTTGAAGCTACTGACTGAATGAAAGGAGCTGGCATCTCACTCTCTTTGAATCTTTATCATGCTAGGATTAGCAGGAAAAAGCAAAAAATTTCAGAATTGCACCTTGCAATGTGGAGATATTACTGTTTGTGCATTTACAATATTCATTGATTTTTGCCATTGAAAAACGTTTTTCATATACCAGAAATGTTTGAAGCTACTGACTGAATGAAAGGAGCTGGCATCTCACTCTCTTTGAATCTTCTTTATCATGCTAGGATTAGCAGGAAAAAGCAAAAAATTTCAGAATTGCACCTTGCAATGTGGAGATATTACTGTTTGTGCATTTACAATATTCATTGATTTTTGCCATTGAAAAACATGTTTTTCATATACCAGAAATGTTTGAAGCTACTGACTGAATGAAAGGAGCTGGCATCTCACTCTCTTTGAATCTTCTTTATCATGCTAGGATTAGCAGGAAAAAGCAAAAAAATTCAGAATTGCACCTTGCAATGTGGAGATATTACTGTTTGTGCATTTACAATATTCATTGATTTTTGCCATTGAAAAACATGTTTTTCATATACCAGAAATGTTTGAAGCTACTGACTGAATGAAAGGAGCTGGCATCTCACTCTCTTTGAATCTTCTTTATCATGCTAGGATTAGCAGGAAAAAGCAAAAAATTTCAGAATTGCACCTTGCAATGTGGAGATATTACTGTTTGTGCATTTACAATATTCATTGATTTTTGCCATTGAAAAACATGTTTTTCATATACCAGAAATGTTTGAAGCTACTGACTGAATGAAAGGAGCTGGCATCTCACTCTCTTTGAATCTTCTTTATCATGCTAGGATTAACAGGAAAAAGCAAAAAATTTCAGAATTGCACCTTGCAATGTGGAGATATTACTGTTTGTGCATTTACAATATTCATTGATTTTTGCCATTGAAAAACGTCCAGAAATGTTTGAAGCTACTGACTGAATGAAAGGAGCTGGCATCTCACTCTCTTTGAATCTTCTTTATCATGCTAGGATTAGCAGGAAAAAGCAAAAAATTTCAGAATTGCACCTTGCAATGTGGAGATATTACTGTTTGTGCATTTACAATATTCATTGATTTTTGCCATTGAAAAACGTCCAGAAATGTTTGAAGCTACTGACTGAATGAAAGGAGCTGGCATCTCACTCTCTTTGAATCTTCTTTATCATGCTAGGATTAGCAGGAAAAAGCAAAAAATTTCAGAATTGCACCTTGCAATGTGGAGATATTACTGTTTGTGCATTTACAATATTCATTGATTTTTGCCATTGAAAAACATCATGTTATTCATATACCAGAAATGTTTGAAGCTACTGACTGAATGAAAGGAGCTGGCATCTCACTCTCTTTGAATCTTTATCATGCTAGGATTAGCAGGAAAAAGCAAAAAATTTCAGAATTGCACCTTGCAATGTGGAGATATTACTGTTTGTGCATTTACAATATTCATTGATTTTTGCCATTGAAAATCGTTTTTCATATACCAGAAATGTTTGAAGCTACTGACTGAATGAAAGGAGCTGGCATCTCACTCTGAATCTTCTTTATCATGCTAGGATTAGCAGGAAAAAGCAAAAAATTTCAGAATTGCACCTTGCAATGTGGAGATATTACTGTTTGTGCATTTACAATATTCATTGATTTTTGCCATTGAAAAACATGTTTTTCATATACCAGAAATGTTTGAAGCTACTGACTGAATGAAAGGAGCTGGCATCTCACTCTCTTTGAATCTTCTTTATCATGCTAGGATTAGCAGGAAAAAGCAAAAAATTTCAGAATTGCACCTTGCAATGTGGAGATATTACTGTTTGTGCATTTACAATATTCATTGATTTTTGCCATTGAAAAACATGTTTTTCATATACCAGAAATGTTTGAAGCTACTGACTGAATGAAAGGAGCTGGCATCTCACTCTCTTTGAATCTTCTTTATCATGCTAGGATTAGCAGGAAAAAGCAAAAAATTTCAGAATTGCACCTTGCAATGTGGAGATATTACTGTTTGTGCATTTACAATATTCATTGATTTTTGCCATTGAAAAACATGTTTTTCATATACCAGAAATGTTTGAAGCTACTGACTGAATGAAAGGAGCTGGCATCTCACTCTCTTTGAATCTTCTTTATCATGCTAGGATTAACAGGAAAAAGCAAAAAATTTCAGAATTGCACCTTGCAATGTGGAGATATTACTGTTTGTGCATTTACAATATTCATTGATTTTTGCCATTGAAAAACGTCCAGAAATGTTTGAAGCTACTGACTGAATGAAAGGAGCTGGCATCTCACTCTCTTTGAATCTTCTTTATCATGCTAGGATTAGCAGGAAAAAGCAAAAAATTTCAGAATTGCACCTTGCAATGTGGAGATATTACTGTTTGTGCATTTACAATATTCATTGATTTTTGCCATTGAAAAACATGCTTTTCATATACCAGAAATGTTTGAAGCTACTGACTGAATGAAAGGAGCTGGCATCTCACTCTCTTTGAATCTTCTTTATCCTGCTAGGATTAGCAGGAAAAAGCAAAAAATTTCAGAATTGCACCTTGCAATGTGGAGATATTACTGTTTGTGCATTTACAATATTCATTGATTTTTGCCATTGAAAAACATGTTTTGCATATACCAGAAATGTTTGAAGCTACTGACTGAATGAAAGGAGCTGGCATCTCACTCTCTTTGAATCTTCTTTATCATGCTAGGATTAGCAGGAAAAAGCAAAAAATTTCAGAATTGCACCTTGCAATGTGGAGATATTACTGTTTGTGCATTTACAATATTCATTGATTTTTGCCATTGAAAAACATGTTTTTCATATACCAGGAATGTTTGAAGCTACTGACTGAATGAAAGGAGCTGGCATCTCACTCTCTTTGAATCTTCTTTATCCTGCTAGGATTAGCAGGAAAAAGCAAAAAATTTCAGAATTGCACCTTGCAATGTGGAGATATTACTGTTTGTGCATTTACAATATTCATTGATTTTTGCCATTGAAAAACGTCCAGAAATGTTTGAAGCTACTGACTGAATGAAAGGAGCTGGCATCTCACTCTCTTTGAATCTTCTTTATCATGCTAGGATTAGCAGGAAAAAGCAAAAAAATTCAGAATTGCACCTTGCAATGTGGAGATATTACTGTTTGTGCATTTACAATATTCATTGATTTTTGCCATTGAAAAACGTCCAGAAATGTTTGAAGCTACTGACTGAATGAAAGGAGCTGGCATCTCACTCTCTTTGAATCTTCTTTATCATGCTAGGATTAGCAGGAAAAAGCAAAAAATTTCAGAATTGCACCTTGCAATGTGGAGATATTACTGTTTGTGCATTTACAATATTCATTGATTTTTGCCATTGAAAAACATCATGTTATTCATATACCAGAAATGTTTGAAGCTACTGACTGAATGAACGGAGCTGGCATCTCACTCTCTTTGAATCTTCTTTATCATGCTAGGATTAACAGGAAAAAGCAAAAAATTTCAGAATTGCACCTTGCAATGTGGAGATATTACTGTTTGTGCATTTACAATATTCATTGATTTTTGCCATTGAAAAACGTCCAGAAATGTTTGAAGCTACTGACTGAATGAAAGGAGCTGGCATCTCACTCTCTTTGAATCTTCTTTATCATGCTAGGATTAGCAGGAAAAAGCAAAAAATTTCAGAATTGCACCTTGCAATGTGGAAATATTACTGTTTGTGCATTTACAATATTCATTGATTTTTGCCATTGAAAAACATGTTTTTCATATACCAGAAATGTTTGAAGCTACTGACTGAATGAAAGGAGCTGGCATCTCACTCTCTTTGAATCTTCTTTATCATGCTAGGATTAGCAGGAAAAAGCAAAAAATTTCAGAATTGCACCTTGCAATGTGGAGATATTACTGTTTGTGCATTTACAATATTCATTGATTTTTGCCATTGAAAAACGTTTTTCATATACCAGAAATGTTTGAAGCTACTGACTGAATGAAAGGAGCTGGCATCTCACTCTCTTTGAATCTTCTTTATCATGCTAGGATTAGCAGGAAAAAGCAAAAAATTTCAGAATTGCACCTTGCAATGTGGAGATATTACTGTTTGTGCATTTACAATATTCATTGATTTTTGCCATTGAAAAACATGTTTTTCATATACCAGAAATGTTTGAAGCTACTGACTGAATGAAAGGAGCTGGCATCTCACTCTCTTTGAATCTTCTTTATCATGCTAGGATTAGCAGGAAAAAGCAAAAAATTTCAGAATTGCACCTTGCAATGTGGAGATATTACTGTTTGTGCATTTACAATATTCATTGATTTTTGCCATTGAAAAACGTTTTTCATATACCAGAAATGTTTGAAGCTACTGACTGAATGAAAGGAGCTGGCATCTCACTCTCTTTGAATCTTCTTTATCATGCTAGGATTAGCAGGAAAAAGCAAAAAATTTCAGAATTGCACCTTGCAATGTGGAGATATTACTGTTTGTGCATTTACAATATTCATTGATTTTTGCCATTGAAAAACATGTTTTTCATATACCAGAAATGTTTGAAGCTACTGACTGAATGAAAGGAGCTGGCATCTCACTCTCTTTGAATCTTCTTTATCATGCTAGGATTAACAGGAAAAAGCTAAAAATTTCAGAATTGCACCTTGCAATGTGGAGATATTACTGTTTGTGCATTTACAATATTCATTGATTTTTGCCATTGAAAAACGTCCAGAAATGTTTGAAGCTACTGACTGAATGAAAGGAGCTGGCATCTCACTCTCTTTGAATCTTCTTTATCATGCTAGGATTAGCAGGAAAAAGCAAAAAATTTCAGAATTGCACCTTGCAATGTGGAGATATTACTGTTTGTGCATTTACAATATTCATTGATTTTTGCCATTGAAAAACATGTTTTTCATATACCAGAAATGTTTGAAGCTACTGACTGAATGAAAGGAGCTGGCATCTCACTCTCTTTGAATCTTCTTTATCCTGCTAGGATTAGCAGGAAAAAGCAAAAAATTTCAGAATTGCACCTTGCAATGTGGAGATATTACTGTTTGTGCATTTACAATATTCATTGATTTTTGCCATTGAAAAACATGTTTTTCATATACCAGAAATGTTTGAAGCTACTGACTGAATGAAAGGAGCTGGCATCTCACTCTCTTTGAATCTTCTTTATCATGCTAGGATTAGCAGGAAAAAGCAAAAAATTTCAGAATTGCACCTTGCAATGTGGAGATATTACTGTTTGTGCATTTGCAATATTCATTGATTTTTGCCATTGAAAAACATGTTTTTCATATACCAGGAATGTTTGAAGCTACTGACTGAATGAAAGGAGCTGGCATCTCACTCTCTTTGAATCTTCTTTATCCTGCTAGGATTAGCAGGAAAAAGCAAAAAATTTCAGAATTGCACCTTGCAATGTGGAGATATTACTGTTTGTGCATTTACAATATTCATTGATTTTTGCCATTGAAAAACGTCCAGAAATGTTTGAAGCTACTGACTGAATGAAAGGAGCTGGCATCTCACTCTCTTTGAATCTTCTTTATCATGCTAGGATTAGCAGGAAAAAGCAAAAAATTTCAGAATTGCACCTTGCAATGTGGAGATATTACTGTTTGTGCATTTACAATATTCATTGATTTTTGCCATTGAAAAACATCATGTTATTCATATACCAGAAATGTTTGAAGCTACTGACTGAATGAAAGGAGCTGGCATCTCACTCTCTTTGAATCTTCTTTATCATGCTAGGATTAACAGGAAAAAGCAAAAAATTTCAGAATTGCACCTTGCAATGTGGAGATATTACTGTTTGTGCATTTACAATATTCATTGATTTTTGCCATTGAAAAACGTCCAGAAATGTTTGAAGCTACTGACTGAATGAAAGGAGCTGGCATCTCACTCTCTTTGTTTTACCGTATTTTTTTATTTTTCATTAACGACATTGACAAGTAATTAACAGTAGCATAATTCTAAATACAAGGGGAAAATCAGGGATAACTGGGACGCGGGAAAAGGGGGAAGGCCAAAGGGAGGGGAGGGAAGGGAAACAACAGGGATAAGATAACAAGAGGTAGAAGAGATTGATTCATCAAATAATACTGTAATCAATAAGGAATAATAAAACAATCTAACAAAACACAAAACAATTTCAACACACATTGTCATGTTAGCAATAATAGAAACAAAGTGAATAAACAGTCTGTAAGACATATTAAGAACTACCAGTATTATAGGCAGGACGGGGGAATTTGTTTGACCAGATATTCCATTTCTTAGAAAATTTGAAAAGGTTATCATTGATAGAGGCAAATCTAAATTCGTATATTCTATGTTGGTTCATCCTATCTACTAATTCCTCCAAAGTAGGAACATACGATTTTCTCCAATGAAAAGATAAAGCATTTTTACAAACCGAAAATATATGGATCATGATAGCTCTCTCATAGGACTTATATGTTTCCAATTCTAATGATAATAGAGCTGTTTGAGGGGTCAAAATTAAAGGTCTGCCCAAAAGGTCATTAATCAGAGAAGAAATCTGAGCCCACAGATTACGAATCTTAGGGCAGCTCCAAAAAATATGCAAAAGATCTCCTTTAATGCCACAATCCCTCCAACAAAGGGGAGAATTACTGGACCTTATGTGGTGGAGCCTGATTGGGGTATAATACCACCTTGATAAAACCTTGAAATAGGCCTCTTGCAGAGGCATGGAAATATTGGAGGCTTGAGTAAAAAGTACAGCATTCTCCCACTGGTCGAGAGGGAAGTTGAGTTTCAGGTCTTTTTCCCATCGTAACATGTAGATATTTTTTTTGAAGGATAGATCATTGTTGAAGCTGTTGTAAATGTGTCTCAAGCTCCAAAAAATTTTGTGGGATGGGTTACACAGCAGGTTCGCCGAGGTTTTGGAAACAAGGAGTTTACCACCCAAAAATTCTAGAATAATACTTTTAAAATGGGAGTATAAGAAAAAATCAGAAGAAGGGAGATTAAATTTTATTTTGAGAGTTTGGAAAGGAGAAAAAGTAGAAATCTCGTAGAGGTCCCCAATTTTCCTTAACCCTCTACTATTCCAATGATCCGGAATGCAGGAGTTATATAAGGCAGCAACAAAATTGATTGGAAAGTTTTTAACAAGAGAGAGTTTATCTACATTGGAGTCTCTAGAAAGATTCCCCCTCCCTCTCCTAGCAATTTTCTTCCAAGCTTCGATAGTCGCTTGAAAAATAGGGTGGGAAGGATCATGAGTGCATTTTTTAAAGAGATGTTTAAATAGCAAATCTCGGGGAGGGGAGTCGCCGTTCAGAAAGGTCTCCAAAATTAGCCATGCCGGGGGATTTGTAGAGTTAAGCCAATTTCTACTCTGCTTGATAAGGTTAGCATAATAATAGGCGGATATGTTAGGGAGACTCAGGCCTCCATTGCTTTTGTTTTTATATAAGATTTCAGCAGATATCCTCGCACGTTTTTTTTCCCAGATATAAGAGTTGATCTGGTTCTGTATTTTTTGGATGAAACAGAGGGGTATATTTAATGGTAAGTTACGAAAAAAATACAAGATTTTGGGGAGGACAAACATTTTAATGGATAGAACCCTACCCCACCATGACAAATCCTTTTTCAGGAGATTCGTCAGATCTCCTCGGACGACGTCATTAATTAAGTCTAAATTGGCAGAGAGAGTTGAATCGATAGATTTACCAACTACAATCCCCAAATAGGACAGATTGTCCTTGGCTGAATCAAAGGAAAATTTTGAATGTAAAGCTTCTCTCATCTGATGGTCCAAATTAATGTTTAAAAGTTTTGATTTTTTTTTATTAATCTTAAAGTAAGAGATCTGGGAGAATGAATCCAGAACTTCCAAGACCTTATTAACCGAATTTATTGGATCCAGCAAGGAAAGCATGACGTCATCCGCGAAGAGACTAATTTTGAATTCCCGAGAAGGAGCAGAGATCCCCTTAATGTCAGTGCTTTCTCTAATCTTCTGAGCCAAAGGCTCCATAGCCAAGACAAAAAGTAGGGGGGAGAGAGGGCAACCCTGTCTGGTCCCATTTGTAATGGGGATTGGGTGGGAAAGATAATTGTTGACATAAATTTTAGCTTGGGGGTTAGAATAAAGGGCCAAAATTGAGGAAAGAAAATTATTATTAAAACCAAATTTATTAAGAGTTAGTTTTAAATATAGCCAATTTAATCTATCGAATGCTTTTTCAGCATCTAATGCGAGCAAGGAGGTTGGAACCCTAACTGTATTAATCAATCTCAAAATATTCAAAATTCTTCTAGTGCCGTCAGTAGCTTGTCTCCCACCAACGAAGCCAATTTGGTCATCGTTGATGAGATTTGGGAGAATAGTTGAAAGACGATTGGCCAGAATTTTCGAATAAATTTTTATATCGGTATTGATTAGTGAGATAGGTCTATAATTCTTGACATTATCTCTCTCATCTTTTGACTTAGGAATCAAAGTGATGGTGGCCTCCAACATTTCTTGGGGGAAGGAGCAGTTTGAAGATGCCAAATTAAAGATTTTAGTAAGAGGAGGGGAAAGGAGTTCGCAAAAGGTCTTATAGTATTCGTTAATGAACCCATCTGGACCCGGGGCCTTGAAAGATTTAAGTTGCTTAATTGTATTCATAATCTCACTCTCTTTGAATCTTCTTTATCATGCTAGGATTAGCAGGAAAAAGCAAAAAATTTCAGAATTGCACCTTGCAATGTGGAAATATTACTGTTTGTGCATTTACAATATTCATTGATTTTTGCCATTGAAAAACATGTTTTTCATATACCAGAAATGTTTGAAGCTACTGACTGAATGAAAGGAGCTGGCATCTCACTCACTTTGAATCTTCTTTATCATGCTAGGATTAGCAGGAAAAAGCAAAAAATTTCAGAATTGCACCTTGCAATGTGGAGATATTACTGTTTGTGCATTTACAATATTCATTGATTTTTGCCATTGAAAAACGTTTTTCATATACCAGAAATGTTTGAAGCTACTGACTGAATGAAAGGAGCTGGCATCTCACTCTCTTTGAATCTTCTTTATCATGCTAGGATTAGCAGGAAAAAGCAAAAAATTTCAGAATTGCACCTTGCAATGTGGAGATATTACTGTTTGTGCATTTACAATATTCATTGATTTTTGCCATTGAAAAACATGTTTTTCATATACCAGAAATGTTTGAAGCTACTGACTGAATGAAAGGAGCTGGCATCTCACTGTCTTTGAATCTTCTTTATCATGCTAGGATTAGCAGGAAAAAGCAAAAAATTTCAGAATTGCACCTTGCAATGTGGAGATATTACTGTTTGTGCATTTACAATATTCATTGATTTTTGCTATTGAAAAACATGTTTTTCATATACCAGAAATGTTTGAAGCTACTGACTGAATGAAAGGAGCTTGGCATCTCACTCTCTTTGAATCTTCTTTATCATGCTAGGATTAACAGGAAAAAGCAAAAAATTTCAGAATTGCACCTTGCAATGTGGAGATATTACTGTTTGTGCATTTATAATATTCATTGATTTTTGCCATTGAAAAACGTCCAGAAATGTTTGAAGCTACTGACTGAATGAAAGGAGCTGGCATCTCACTCTCTTTGAATCTTCTTTATCATGCTAGGATTAGCAGGAAAAAGCAAAAAATTTCAGAATTGCACCTTGCAATGTGGAGATATTACTGTTTGTGCATTTACAATATTCATTGATTTTTGCCATTGAAAAACATCATGTTATTCATATACCAGAAATGTTTGAAGCTACTGACTGAATGAAAGGAGCTGGCATCTCACTCTCTTTGAATCTTCTTTATCATGCTAGGATTAGCAGGAAAAAGCAAAAAATTTCAGAATTGCACCTTGCAATGTGGAGATATTACTGTTTGTGCATTTACAATATTCATTGATTTTTGCCATTGAAAAACATGTTTTTCATATACCAGAAATGTTTGAAGCTACTGACTGAATGAAAGGAGCTGGCATCTCACTCTCTTTGAATCTTCTTTATCATGCTAGGATTAGCAGGAAAAAGCAAAAAATTTCAGAATTGCACCTTGCAATGTGGAGATATTACTGTTTGTGCATTTACAATATTCATTGATTTTTGCCATTGAAAAACGTCCAGAAATGTTTGAAGCTACTGACTGAATGAAAGGAGCTGGCATCTCACTCTCTTTGAATCTTCTTTATCATGCTAGGATTAGCAGGAAAAAGCAAAAAATTTCAGAATTGCACCTTGCAATGTGGAGATATTACTGTTTGTGCATTTACAATATTCATTGATTTTTGCCATTGAAAAACATGTTTTTCATATACCAGAAATGTTTGAAGCTACTGACTGAATGAAAGGAGCTGGCATCTCACTCTCTTTGAATCTTCTTTATCCTGCTAGGATTAGCAGGAAAAAGCAAAACATTTCAGAATTGCACCTTGCAATGTGGAGATATTACTGTTTGTGCATTTACAATATTCATTGATTTTTGCCATTGAAAAACATGTTTTTCATATACCAGAAATGTTTGAAGCTACTGACTGAATGAAAGGAGCTGGCATCTCACTCTCTTTGAATCTTCTTTATCCTGCTAGGATTAGCAGGAAAAAGCAAAAAATTTCAGAATTGCACCTTGCAATGTGGAGATATTACTGTTTGTGGATTTACAATATTCATTGATTTTTGCCATTGAAAAACATGTTTTTCATATACCAGAAATGTTTGAAGCTACTGACTGAATGAAAGGAGCTGGCATCTCACTCTCTTTGAATCTTCTTTATCATGCTAGGATTAGCAGGAAAAAGCAAAAAATTTCAGAATTGCACCTTGCAATGTGGAGATATTACTGTTTGTGCATTTACAATATTCATTGATTTTTGCCATTGAAAAACATGTTTTTCATATACCAGGAATGTTTGAAGCTACTGACTGAATGAAAGGAGCTGGCATCTCACTCTCTTTGAATCTTCTTTATCCTGCTAGGATTAGCAGGAAAAAGCAAAAAATTTCAGAATTGCACCTTGCAATGTGGAGATATTACTGTTTGTGCATTTACAATATTCATTGATTTTTGCCATTGAAAAACGTCCAGAAATGTTTGAAGCTACTGACTGAATGAAAGGAGCTGGCATCTCACTCTCTTTGAATCTTCTTTATCATGCTAGGATTAGCAGGAAAAAGCAAAAAATTTCAGAATTGCACCTTGCAATGTGGAGATATTACTGTTTGTGCATTTACAATATTCATTGATTTTTGCCATTGAAAAACGTTTTTCATATACCAGAAATGTTTGAAGCTACTGACTGAATGAAAGGAGCTGGCATCTCACTCTCTTTGAATCTTCTTTATCATGCTAGGATTAGCAGGAAAAAGCAAAAAATTTCAGAATTGCACCTTGCAATGTGGAGATATTACTGTTTGTGCATTTACAATATTCATTGATTTTTGCCATTGAAAAACATGTTTTTCATATACCAGAAATGTTTGAAGCTACTGACTGAATGAAAGGAGCTGGCATCTCACTCTCTTTGAATCTTCTTTATCATGCTAGGATTAACAGGAAAAAGCAAAAAATTTCAGAATTGCACCTTGCAATGTGGAGATATTACTGTTTGTGCATTTACAATATTCATTGATTTTTGCCATTGAAAAACGTCCAGAAATGTTTGAAGCTACTGACTGAATGAAAGGAGCTGGCATCTCACTCTCTTTGAATCTTCTTTATCATGCTAGGATTAGCAGGAAAAAGCAAAAAATTTCAGAATTGCACCTTGCAATGTGGAGATATTACTGTTTGTGCATTTACAATATTCATTGATTTTTGCCATTGAAAAACATGTTTTTCATATACCAGAAATGTTTGAAGCTACTGACTGAATGAAAGGAGCTGGCATCTCACTCTCTTTGTTTTACCATATTTTTTTATTTTTAATAAACAATTTAACAGGGGAATAACAAACGTAGCATAAAAGTAGTGACAAAAGAATATTCATAATAAGGGATAAATTCTGAGGGAAGGGAAAGGGAAAGGGAACAAACGGGAATGGATAATCAGGAAAGATGGGAGAAATTTGTTCGTCAAATAGTATATACGATAATACAGAAATTTGAACACTTTAAACACACATTACTATCATTAGCAAAAATTAAACATATTAATGAGCTAAACACGACACACATTAAGATGTTCCAGCGTTATGAGAGGGTTGAGGGAATTTAGTGAGCCAAATATCCCACTTCCTAGAGAATTTAAGTAAATTATTGTTGATAAGGGCAAATCTGAGTTCAAATATTCTATGGAGATTCATCTTATCAACTAAGTCCTCCAAAGTGGGGACATGTGACTTTCTCCAATAAAAAGCCAATGCGTTCTTACACACTGAAAATAAGTGAATAACCAAAGATCTTTCAAACGACTTATATGGTTCGAGATCCAAGGATAGTAAAGCCATTTGAGGGGTCAATACTACAGGTCTGCCTAAAAGGTCATCTACCAAAGAAGAGATCTGAGCCCATAGATTCCGGATTTTAGGGCAGCTCCAAAAGAGATGTAAAAGATCTCCCCTAAGGCTGCACTCCCTCCAACAAAGGGGAGAGTTGCTGGGCTTTATATGGTGAAGCCTGATTGGAGTGTAATACCATCTGGTTAGAATTTTGAAGTAAGCCTCTTGTAAGGGCATAGATATATTAGAGGCTTGAGAAAAAAGAACAGCACTCTCCCATTGATCGGATTGGAAATTGAGTTTTAGATCTTTTTCCCAGCGTATCATGTAGAGGTGTTTTTGGAAGGAAAGATCATTATTGAAGCTGTTATATATGTGTCTCAGGCTCCAAAAAATTTTGTGGGATGGGTTGCTTAACAGGTTCACCGAGGTTTCAGAAACAATAAGTTTACCAGAAGTAAATTCCAGAATAATGCTCTTTAAATGAGAGTATAAAAAGAAATCAGAAGAAGGTAAGTTGAATCTTTTTTTAAGAATTTGAAAAGGAATAAAGGCAGAAGCTTCATAGAAGTCTCCAATTTTCCTTAACCCTTTATTGTCCCACTGATCTGGAATGGAAGAGTTATACAGATCAGCAACAAAACCAATTGGAAAATTTTTGACAAAAGAAAACTTATCCATATCAGAATCTCTTAAGGGGCTCTTTTTCTTTCTTTTGGCGATTTTTTTCCAGGCGTCAATAATCGCCTGGAAAATAGGATGGGAAGAATCATGAGTGCACTGTTTAAAGAGATGCCTAAGTAACAGTTCACGTGGAGAAGAGCCATTATTTAAGAAGGTCTCCAGAGTCATCCAAGCCGGGGGACTGTCAGAATTAAACCAAGTACTGCTCTGTTTGATGAGGTTTGCCAAATAGTAAGCGGAAATATTAGGGTGACTCAGACCTCCATTACATTTATTCTTGTACAATATATCTGCAGATATCCTCGCACGTTTATTACCCCAGACATAAGAATTGATCTGATTTTGAATTTTTTGAATAAAGATGTGAGAAATAGTTAAAGGTAAGTTGCGGAAAAAATATAAGATTTTAGGTAGAACAAACATCTTAATAGAGAGGACTCTACCCCACCATGACAAATCTCTCTTCAAAAAATCCATCAAATCTCCGCGGACGATGTCCTCAATCAGAACCAGGTTGTCAGAAATTGTTGAGTTAATAGTTTTACCAATACTGATCCCCAAATAAGTCAGATTGCGTTTAGCCAAACCGAAGGAAAATCTCGAGTGTAAAACCTCTCTCGTCTGGCGATCCAGATTAATGTTTAAAAGTTTAGACTTCTCATTATTGATCTTAAAATAAGAAATCTGAGAGAATAGTTCTAGAACCTTCGAAACTTCCGCAACCGAATTTACTGGGTCCAGCAAGGAAAGCATAACATCATCTGCAAAGAGGCCAATTTTAAATTCTCGAGATGGGGTAGAAATCCCCCTAATGTCAGTGTTTTCTCTAATCCTCTGTGCCAAAGGCTCCATAGCCAAGACAAAGAGAAGGGGGGAAAGTGGGCAACCCTGTCTGGTACCATTTGTTATAGGGATTGGGTTTGAGAGATAATTGTTAACATAAATTTTTGCTTGGGGGTTAGAATAGATGGCCATAATTGAAGAGAGAAATTTGTTGTCAAAACCGAATTTAATAAGGGTGAGTTTAAGGTATAGCCAATTTAACCTGTCGAACGCTTTTTCAGCGTCTAAAGCAAGCAGTGAAGTTGGGAGTTTCGCCGTATTTATCACCTTAATAATATTCAGAAGTCTTCTAGAGCCATCAGTTGCTTGCCTCCCACCAACGAAGCCAATCTGATCGTCGTTGATGAGAGATGGAAGAATAGTCGATAAACGATTGGCCAGAATTTTCGAATATATCTTAATGTCAGTGTTAATTAGCGAAATGGGCCTATAATTTTTAACATTATCTCTCTCATCCCTAGACTTGGGTATTAGGGTAATGGTGGCTTCCAGCATTTCTGAGGGGAAGGAGCTTATTGAGGAAGCATGATTGAAAATTTTCGTGAGAGGGGAAGAAAGTAGGTCGCAAAAAGTTTTATAATACTCATTGATGAACCCATCTGGACCCGGAGCCTTGAAATCTTTAAGTTGCTTTATTGTGTTAATAATTTCAAGGTTAGAAAAAGGCTTATTCAATGACTCATGATCCAGAGGGCTCAATTTCGGTAGGTTAATGGAGGATAAAAATTTGTTGATTGCGTCTGGGTGAGGATGGGGAATTAGAGGGTCAGTTTTGATGTTGTAGAGTTTTTTGTAAAAGTCTGCAAACTGGTTCACTATATCTTTAGGGTGGCAAAACGTTATTCCGCTATTGTTTTTTATTTTATCTATTCTATTAATCGCTCTTTTACATTTAACTAGGCGAGCCATAAAGCGGGTAGGTTTATTTAGAGCCGCATAGTAATTAAATTTTGATTTCCGAATAATCGCATCATAGGAGGAAGAAATTTCTGATTTTAGCTCTACCCTTAAATTTGAGAGCTCTTTTTGAATTATTGGGGAAGGGGAAGGAAGATTTATTTGTTCTAGTTCTTTTTCCCTAATCAGTTTTTGAAGAGAATTAATTTTTGTTCTTTTTCCTTTTTTTTCAGATGAGGATATCTGCATTAGTACACCACGAAGGACAGCCTTGTGAGCGCACCAGCTGGAGAAGGGATTAGATAAATCTGGGGTATCGTTCTCCCTAAAATAATCAGAAATAGCTTTTTCAATAATTTTTTTGTTTTTGGGGTTATGAATAAGTGAAGATCTACATTTCCAAAGAAATCCATTTTTAATAAGAGGACCAATATGAATTTCACATGACGTAGGGGCATGATCTGATAAAGACCTAAGGCCTATAGATACGCTAGAGAATTTGGGTAAAGAAAAAACGTCAGTTATTATTAAGTCAATTCTAGAGGCCGTTTGGTGCGCATCCGAAAAATGGGAGAATTCTTTGGAGGTAGTTTGCAGACATCTAAATGTATCAAATAGTTCATTTTTATAAAGCCAATTATTTAGCGTCGGGTATAAATGACGGCTGGGGGAGGAAGAGTCCATATGCCCGTCCGGGACCATGTTGAAGTCTCCCAAAAAAATCAATTCGCCTCTCCTAACCTCTTCAACCTTTCTAAAAACCTTGTTCAAAAAGGGTATCTGCTTTTTATTTGGGGCGTATAGGTTAACAACAGTGCACTCATGATTATTCAGTTTACAGAGCAATATATGGAACCTTCCATTGACATCTTTATGCTGATCTAAAAACTCAAATGGGACAGAATCTCTGATCACTGTAGCTACACCGGCTTTTTTCCGGTCGCTAGTGGATTCAAATATATGAGGGTAGCGTTTGTGGGTGAAGGTAGGGTGTTTTCCCTCGGCAAACCTTGTCTCCTGAAGACACGCAACATCAGCACCAAGATGACCCAATTCCTTCCAAAGGGAGAATCTCTTATTGGGACTGTTTAGGCCTCTTACATTATAGGTGATGATCTTGATAGGCATAGGTAAATTAATAATCAAAGTAAGTCAAAAGGAGAGGGGTCAGTTGGTCCAACAAATTCCCAAAAAATAAAAATCAACCGACAATCAAAGCTGGAATACAATATCTCTAATATTAATTCAAAGATAGTAATAACAATAACCAAATATTCAAAGAAAAAGAAAAAAAAACGAATCAAAAAATCTCCTGAGGGAACCTTCACCGAAAAGGTTCTCCCTCAGATTGGGGGGAAAAATAATGTGGACAAACCATGAAGGCCAAATATAAAGAAGAATGATAAATTTATTATAGCATGTTAGGTGAGGTGATAAAATGAGATTATTTTTAAAGAGGGCTCCCGAGGGAGTAGTGTTTATCATTTCAGCGGTGGGGTGCCTTTGTAACTTTGTAGGGAATGTCTTTTATAAAATCAAAAAATTTAGGGCCTTCATCAGGATCTGTAAGAGTGAATGTTTTCCGGTTAAAGAAAATCAGCAACTTTACTGGAAAGCCCCACCTATACGGGATATTCATATCCCTCAGTCTATCTGTGGTCAATTTGTATGACCTTCTTGTATCCATGGTTTCTTTGGAAAAATCTGAGAAGATTTTTAGGTGCGAAAAAGGTTCTGGAAAAGTCCTGTTTTCCCTAATATAATTCAAGATTCTCTCTTTGGTCGAGAAAAAATGTAACCTAACTATTACATCCCTAGGAAGATCCGAGGAGATGGAGGTCGGACGAAATAGGCGATGGGCCCTATCGATGATAAGATCCTGCTCAGAGAGGGATGGGATTGTCTTGTGAAATAAGTCTTTGACAAAAGCCAAGACATCTGAGGGAGAAACATCCTCAGATATGCCTCTAATTTTCAAATTATTTCTCCTACTCCTATCCTCCAAATCCGCAACTTTTAATCTGAGTCTTTTAAGTTCTGATTTAATTTCTAGATTATCAGAAGAGACAGATTCTATCTTACTCTCCACCGTTTCAAGTCTTTTAGTGTTTTGCTCTAATTTAACTCCAAAAGCTTCCAAAGTAGATTTCATGGTGTCTACCTGTTTCTCGAAGCCCAGTTTCATATTTCTGTCAATCGTCTTTAAAAGATTGTCCAGATATAAACCAAGGTCGGTATTTCCCAAATCTTGAGAAATGGTCATTTTGACCGGGACACTAGGAGTAGGATCTGAGGACGAAGGGGAAAAGTCCCTTTTAGCACGTCTCTTATCTGGACTGGGATTGGGAGATGTGTCCGAGGATTCTTCATCCGAGCTCGAGGCCAGTGAAGAATATTTGTTGCTTCATTCTCCTGGGTCCCTTCTCTTTGATGAGATGGAAGTATCCATCTCTTCCACTTTTTTTTCCTTAACTACGGTAGAAGGGGCAGGTTTAGCATCAGGAATTCTCTGTGGTTTTGGAGATAATATAGTTTTAGAAGATTCCTTGGTGGGAGAGCTTACTTTAGAACTCTGTCTGTCTTCCAGATTTCTATGAGGAGATCTGGACTTAAGAGGACTAATAGTATTGACAGCATCTTCTGATGGGTTTGAAAATGAAAAGCGTTGAGAGGACTTCGCTTTTACCGCACTAGATTTAAGGGGAGCTTCCAATGAGTTTTGGGTATTTTTTTTATTAGCCGCCATTATAAAATATCAGACCTATAAGTATATATATATAGAAAAATATTAAAATGGCACTAGAAATAATTGACCTGAAGAGTGGACAAAAGACTTTAGAGTTGCAAAATAACTAGGAACAATGACTAGAAGAAATTTGCATAAACAAATATTATTCCGACAAGAGGCAAACAATACTCTTAAAAACTGCGGAGCTATGTACCCCCTAGAATGCAATCCTTTAAATGCAAATCACAGTCAAAAGTATCAAAAGAAATAATGAAAATTGACCTGAGGGATAAAAATAAAGGCACATATAGTTGTCAACAGAAAACTAATTATTATAGAGATCAGCAGTTCTGTAGAATTCCATGAGCACCAACTGTAATATATATATCAGATAGCGTGGTCACAAAATATATATATGAAGGCAGTAACAGTTCCACTTAACCCTCCTCTCCCCCTCAGGGTCAAACTCCGTGTTCAGGTTGCTGTCACACCATATATTGGCTGATAGACCGCTTTGTATGTACTGATATAAAATCAGTACCTTGGACAGCGGAGCAGAGCGGCACTTCAGCAGTTCAGCAGGGGGCGGGAGATTTAAATGTTGCAGCAGGAGATAAATGCCGGTATCAGGTGGGATCACAGCAGCGCTGCAATAGGAGGGGGCATACAGTCAATGGGAGTCAGTGGTGACCCCACACCAGAGGCACACAGGTGGCAGAGCGGCGCAGCGGGCAGAAGATGGAGGCGGGCCGTGGATGTCGGCGGTGCCTGTCAGCTGGGAGCCGGGAGAATCAGACAGTCCCGCAGTCAAAAGAGGGGGGCACCGCCACCAAGGGAACAGCCCCGGGATCCTCAGACACAGCTTAGGCAGCAGAGCTGGGCGGCGTTGTAATAGGAGGCAGGGGTGATTTGAATGTGCCGGCTGTGTATGCGTGTCAAGTCAGCTGGAGCACAGTGATACTGCTGCAGGAGTAGAGGGGCAGTCTGAGTGAGCCTGCAGGGCTTAAATACCGGGGGCATATAAAGCTCAGTGGTGTTTCAGCAGGGGGAGGTAGATCACGGGGTCTGCAGGAGACAGTCACCGGAGGAGTTAATCAGCAGAGCGGCACATCTAAGGGTGAACAATGCGGACCGTGGGCACTGTCAGCTCCTATCAGTTGGAGCTGTGAGGAGCGGAGCGGCCCCTCTGCTAAGGAGGGGAAACCTCCGTCGCTATGACAACCTCAGGGACGCGGTGGAACGGGCCGAAGACACCGGCAGTGCCCGACAATGGGAGAGAGCAGTAAGCAGAACGGCTTCAGTACAGAGGAGGGGGCACCGCTACTAAGGGAACAGCCCGGCGGCAGCCGCACAGAGGAGGAGAGAGCCGCGACACAGACACTGACGGTGCCTGTCAGCTGAAGGAAGAGGGGACACCGCTGCCACCAGAGCAGCCCCGGAATCGCGGACAACAGACCCACGGAAACGGTAAGAGCCCTGGTGTTAGCCAGGGCTCATCTAACCTTGATGGCTTGGTGTGTACCGTCCCGCTCCGCCTCTTGATCTTCGTGTCGCTCAGCCTTGGGATCTCGGACTTCATTTGGTAACAGGAGTCTTGTCCTCAGGGTCCGGTGGAAGTGTGGATACTTGGACCGGGGGTGCAGCGTCGCTTCTCTATGTAGTGGAGTCTTGCGGGTCCGGTCTGGTCCTCTGTGGGGTCACGTCAGCTGGATGTCGGATGAAATTGTCAGGTGGCTGCCGGTACTTTAAAACAGAGGGGGTCGCCTGGTTTTATTGGGGGGTTGTTTAATAGAGCCCGGACTCTGTCTGTAATATCACTCTGTCACTCAAATACTCCTGGGACCGCGGTCTTCCCTGCACAGCGCCGGCCGGTATTTTCAGTTTAATAGTTCTATCACCGGTCGCAGCTGGTAATG
This sequence comes from Phyllobates terribilis, assembly GCF_046119375.1. Lineage (NCBI taxonomy): Eukaryota > Metazoa > Chordata > Amphibia > Anura > Dendrobatidae > Phyllobates > Phyllobates terribilis. The sequence continues at coordinate 169,247 of NW_027364741.1, forward strand.
GGGTGACTAGCAGGCAGGGACAGCTTGCAGGCTGAGGGTCTGGTTCAGGGAGGCCGCTTTCGGGGTGCAGGATCCCGTGGGTCTATTTAGAACTCAGTCTTTGTTTCTTCCCAGCACAGGCTGCAGAAGCTGGCTTACAGAGTTGGTTTGTCCCGCAGCAGAGCCGCGCGACTCGCCGGCAGAATGAATGAAAGGAGCCTGTCAGCACGGGGGTCAATTCCAGGGCTCGACTGTATCCCCCCACAGCTTCAAGGTAGGTTTCTGGTTATTTTCAGAGAACCTCTTACCCGATAGGAGAGGTTTGTTGGTAGTGTCTGAAGATTGATCTCCCTCAGTGGGGCCTTTCCCGGAGTCGGGACAGAATAGTCTTTCTCTGCATGCAGGGATCAGCTGATCCACGGAGCTCCGTGCCGCCGGCTTCAAAGTATAAATCCTATGCAATCCACCAAGTAACACCCGATGAACGGTGTTCTGAGGCCCGGAGGTAGGGAGTGGTGAGGGTCCCTTTGCAGAGACACACAGACCTGCAAGCCTGCAGGACTATGTCACAATACCCACGACTGGAATGAAATCAAGGACGCACCTCACTGCTTCCAAATGAAATATCTCCTGGAATAACGGATCAGGGAGAGTCTTTTTAGTATCCAGATGATCCTTAGGCTTTAAGAAGTTTGTCCATGCCAAAATTAAATGAATAAATCCTCTTAAGTTGCTTTTATCGTCGCTTTGTAGTTTTGGCCCTCATGGAGCTCAGACCTATGCTGCCATCCTGGTCTGTGCCTAAGCCACGCCCCCCCATCTCACTCTCTTTGAATCTTCTTTATCCTGCTAGGATTAGCAGGAAAAAGCAAAAAATTTCAGAATTGCACCTTGCAATGTGGAGATATTACTGTTTGTGCATTTACAATATTCATTGATTTTTGCCATTGAAAAACATGTTTTTCATATACCAGAAATGTTTGAAGCTACTGACTGAATGAAAGGAGCTGGCATCTCACTCTCTTTGAATCTTCTTTATCCTGCTAGGATTAGCAGGAAAAAGCAAAAAATTTCAGAATTGCACCTTGCAATGTGGAGATATTACTGTTTGTGCATTTACAATATTCATTGATTTTTGCCATTGAAAAACATGTTTTTCATATACCAGAAATGTTTGAAGCTACTGACTGAATGAAAGGAGCTGGCATCTCACTCTCTTTGAATCTTCTTTATCATGCTAGGATTAGCAGGAAAAAGCAAAAAATTTCAGAATTGCACCTTGCAATGTGGAGATATTACTGTTTGTGCATTTACAATATTCATTGATTTTTGCCATTGAAAAACATGTTTTTCATATACCAGGAATGTTTGAAGCTACTGACTGAATGAAAGGAGCTGGCATCTCACTCTCTTTGAATCTTCTTTATCCTGCTAGGATTAGCAGGAAAAAGCAAAAAATTTCAGAATTGCACCTTGCAATGTGGAGATATTACTGTTTGTGCATTTACAATATTCATTGATTTTTGCCATTGAAAAACGTCCAGAAATGTTTGAAGCTACTGACTGAATGAAAGGAGCTGGCATCTCACTCTCTTTGAATCTTCTTTATCATGCTAGGATTAGCAGGAAAAAGCAAAAAATTTCAGAATTGCACCTTGCAATGTGGAGATATTACTGTTTGTGCATTTACAATATTCATTGATTTTTGCCATTGAAAAACGTTTTTCATATACCAGAAATGTTTGAAGCTACTGACTGAATGAAAGGAGCTGGCATCTCACTCTCTTTGAATCTTCTTTATCATGCTAGGATTAGCAGGAAAAAGCAAAAAATTTCAGAATTGCACCTTGCAATGTGGAGATATTACTGTTTGTGCATTTACAATATTCATTGATTTTTGCCATTGAAAAACATGTTTTTCATATACCAGAAATGTTTGAAGCTACTGACTGAATGAAAGGAGCTGGCATCTCACTCTCTTTGAATCTTCTTTATCATGCTAGGATTAGCAGGAAAAAGCAAAAAATTTCAGAATTGCACCTTGCAATGTGGAGATATTACTGTTTGTGCATTTACAATATTCATTGATTTTTGCCATTGAAAAACATGTTTTTCATATACCAGAAATGTTTGAAGCTACTGACTGAATGAAAGGAGCTGGCATCTCACTCTCTTTGAATCTTCTTTATCATGCTAGAATTAACAGGAAAAAGCAAAAAATTTCAGAATTGCACCTTGCAATGTGGAGATATTACTGTTTGTGCATTTACAATATTCATTGATTTTTGCCATTGAAAAACGTCCAGAAATGTTTGAAGCTACTGACTGAATGAAAGGAGCTGGCATCTCACTCTCTTTGAATCTTCTTTATCATGCTAGGATTAGCAGGAAAAAGCAAAAAATTTCAGAATTGCACCTTGCAATGTGGAGATATTACTGTTTGTGCATTTACAATATTCATTGATTTTTGCCATTGAAAAACATGTTTTTCATATACCAGAAATGTTTGAAGCTACTGACTGAATGAAAGGAGCTGGCATCTCACTCTCTTTGAATCTTCTTTATCCTGCTAGGATTAGCAGGAAAAAGCAAAAAATTTCAGAATTGCACCTTGCAATGTGGAGATATTACTGTTTGTGCATTTACAATATTCATTGATTTTTGCCATTGAAAAACATGTTTTTCATATACCAGAAATGTTTGAAGCTACTGACTGAATGAAAGGAGCTGGCATCTCACTCTCTTTGAATCTTCTTTATCCTGCTAGGATTAGCAGGAAAAAGCAAAAAATTTCAGAATTGCACCTTGCAATGTGGAGATATTACTGTTTGTGCATTTACAATATTCATTGATTTTTGCCATTGAAAAACATGTTTTTCATATACCAGAAATGTTTGAAGCTACTGACTGAATGAAAGGAGCTGGCATCTCACTCTCTTTGAATCTTCTTTATCATGCTAGGATTAGCAGGAAAAAGCAAAAAATTTCAGAATTGCACCTTGCAATGTGGAGATATTACTGTTTGTGCATTTACAATATTCATTGATTTTTGCCATTGAAAAACATGTTTTTCATATACCAGGAATGTTTGAAGCTACTGACTGAATGAAAGGAGCTGGCATCTCACTCTCTTTGAATCTTCTTTATCCTGCTAGGATTAGCAGGAAAAAGCAAAAAATTTCAGAATTGCACCTTGCAATGTGGAGATATTACTGTTTGTGCATTTACAATATTCATTGATTTTTGCCATTGAAAAACGTCCAGAAATGTTTGAAGCTACTGACTGAATGAAAGGAGCTGGCATCTCACTCTCTTTGAATCTTCTTTATCATGCTAGGATTAGCAGGAAAAAGCAAAAAATTTCAGAATTGCACCTTGCAATGTGGAGATATTACTGTTTGTGCATTTACAATATTCATTGATTTTTGCCATTGAAAAACGTTTTTCATATACCAGAAATGTTTGAAGCTACTGACTGAATGAAAGGAGCTGGCATCTCACTCTCTTTGAATCTTCTTTATCATGCTAGGATTAGCAGGAAAAAGCAAAAAATTTCAGAATTGCACCTTGCAATGTGGAGATATTACTGTTTGTGCATTTACAATATTCATTGATTTTTGCCATTGAAAAACATGTTTTTCAAATACCAGAAATGTTTGAAGCTACTGACTGAATGAAAGGAGCTGGCATCTCACTCTCTTTGAATCTTCTTTATCATGCTAGGATTAGCAGGAAAAAGCAAAAAATTTCAGAATTGCACCTTGCAATGTGGAGATATTACTGTTTGTGCATTTACAATATTCATTGATTTTTGCCATTGAAAAACATGTTTTTCATATACCAGAAATGTTTGAAGCTACTGACTGAATGAAAGGAGCTGGCATCTCACTCTCTTTGAATCTTCTTTATCATGCTAGGATTAACAGGAAAAAGCAAAAAATTTCAGAATTGCACCTTGCAATGTGGAGATATTACTGTTTGTGCATTTACAATATTCATTGATTTTTGCCATTGAAAAACGTCCAGAAATGTTTGAAGCTACTGACTGAATGAAAGGAGCTGGCATCTCACTCTCTTTGAATCTTCTTTATCATGCTAGGATTAGCAGGAAAAAGTAAAAAATTTCAGAATTGCACCTTGCAATGTGGAGATATTACTGTTTGTGCATTTACAATATTCATTGATTTTTGCCATTGAAAAACATGTTTTTCATATACCAGAAATGTTTGAAGCTACTGACTGAATGAAATTAGCTGGCATCTCACTCTCTTTGAATCTTCTTTATCCTGCTAGGATTAGCAGGAAAAAGCAAAAAATTTCAGAATTGCACCTTGCAATGTGGAGATATTACTGTTTGTGCATTTACAATATTCATTGATTTTTGCCATTGAAAAACATCCAGAAATGTTTGAAGCTACTGACTGAATGAAAGGAGCTGGCATCTCACTCTCTTTGAATCTTCTTTATCATGCTAGGATTAGCAGGAAAAAGCAAAAAATTTCAGAATTGCACCTTGCAATGTGGAGATATTACTGTTTGTGCATTTACAATATTCATTGATTTTTGCCATTGAAAAACATCCAGAAATGTTTGAAGCTACTGACTGAATGAAAGGAGCTGGCATCTCACTCTCTTTGAATCTTCTTTATCATGCTAGGATTAGCAGGAAAAAGCAAAAAATTTCAGAATTGCACCTTGCAATGTGGAGATATTACTGTTTGTGCATTTACAATATTCATTGTTTTTTGCCATTGAAAAACATGTTTTTCATATACCAGAAATGTTTGAAGCTACTGACTGAATGAAAGGAGCTGGCATCTCACTCACTTTGAATCTTCTTTATCCTGCTAGGATTAGCAGGAAAAAGCAAAAAATTTCAGAATTGCACCTTGCAATGTGGAGATATTACTGTTTGTGCATTTACAATATTCATTGATTTTTGCCATTGAAAAACATCATGTTATTCATATACCAGAAATGTTTGAAGCTACTGACTGAATGAAAGGAGCTGGCATCTCACTCTCTTTGAATCTTCTTTATCATGCTAGGATTAACAGGAAAAAGCAAAAAATTTCAGAATTGCACCTTGCAATGTGGAGATATTACTGTTTGTGCATTTACAATATTCATTGATTTTTGCCATTGAAAAACGTCCAGAAATGTTTGAAGCTACTGACTGAATGAAAGGAGCTGGCATCTCACTCTCTTTGAATCTTCTTTATCATGCTAGGATTAGCAGGAAAAAGCAAAAAATTTCAGAATTGCACCTTGCAATGTGGAGATATTACTGTTTGTGCATTTACAATATTCATTGATTTTTGCCATTGAAAAACATGTTTTTCATATACCAGAAATGTTTGAAGCTACTGACTGAATGAAAGGAGCTGGCATCTCACTCTCTTTGAATCTTCTTTATCATGCTAGGATTAACAGGAAAAAGCAAAAAATTTCAGAATTGCACCTTGCAATGTGGAGATATTACTGTTTGTGCATTTACAATATTCATTGATTTTTGCCATTGAAAAACGTCCAGAAATGTTTGAAGCTACTGACTGAATGAAAGGAGCTGGCATCTCACTCTCTTTGAATCTTCTTTATCATGCTAGGATTAGCAGGAAAAAGCAAAAAATTTCAGAATTGCACCTTGCAATGTGGAGATATTACTGTTTGTGCATTTACAATATTCATTGATTTTTGCCATTGAAAAACGTCCAGAAATGTTTGAAGCTACTGACTGAATGAAAGGAGCTGGCATCTCACTCTCTTTGAATCTTCTTTATCATGCTAGGATTAGCAGGAAAAAGCAAAAAATTTCAGAATTGCACCTTGCAATGTGGAGATATTACTGTTTGTGCATTTACAATATTCATTGATTTTTGCCATTGAAAAACATGTTTTTCATATACCAGAAATGTTTGAAGCTACTGACTGAATGAAAGGAGCTGGCATCTCACTCTCTTTGAATCTTCTTTATCATGCTAGGATTAGCAGGAAAAAGCAAAAAATTTCAGAATTGCACCTTGCAATGTGGAGATATTACTGTTTGTGCATTTACAATATTCATTGATTTTTGCCATTGAAAAACATGTTTTTCATATACCAGAAATGTTTGAAGCTACTGACTGAATGAAATTAGCTGGCATCTCACTCTCTTTGAATCTTCTTTATCCTGCTAGGATTAGCAGGAAAAAGCAAAAAATTTCAGGATTGCACCTTGCAATGTGGAGATATTACTGTTTGTGCATTTACAATATTCATTGATTTTTGCCATTGAAAAACATCCAGAAATGTTTGAAGCTACTGACTGAATGAAAGGAGCTGGCATCTCACTCTGTTTGAATCTTCTTTATCATGCTAGGATTAGCAGGAAAAAGCAAAAAATTTCAGAATTGCACCTTGCAATGTGGAGATATTACTGTTTGTGCATTTACAATATTCATTGATTTTTGCCATTGAAAAACATGTTTTTCATATACCAGAAATGTTTGAAGCTACTGACTGAATGAAAGGAGCTGGCATCTCACTCTCTTTGAATCTTCTTTATCATGCTAGGATTAGCAGGAAAAAGCAAAAAATTTCAGAATTGCACCTTGCAATGTGGAGATATTACTGTTTGTGCATTTACAATATTCATTGATTTTTCCATTGAAAAACATGTTTTTCATATACCAGAAATGTTTGAAGCTACTGACTGAATGAAATTAGCTGGCATCTCACTCTCTTTGAATCTTCTTTATCCTGCTAGGATTAGCAGGAAAAAGCAAAAAATTTCAGAATTGCACCTTGCAATGTGGAGATATTACTGTTTGTGCATTTACAATATTCATTGATTTTTGCCATTGAAAAACATCCAGAAATGTTTGAAGCTACTGACTGAATGAAAGGAGCTGGCATCTCACTCTCTTTGAATCTTCTTTATCATGCTAGGATTAGCAGGAAAAAGCAAAAAATTTCAGAATTGCACCTTGCAATGTGGAGATATTACTGTTTGTGCATTTACAATATTCATTGATTTTTGCCATTGAAAAACATCATGTTATTCATATACCAGGAATGTTTGAAGCTACTGACTGAATGAAAGGAGCTGGCATCTCACTCTCTTTGAATCTTCTTTATCATGCTAGGATTAGCAGGAAAAAGCAAAAAATTTCAGAATTGCACCTTGCAATGTGGAGATATTACTGTTTGTGCATTTACAATATTCATTGATTTTTGCCATTGAAAAACGTCCAGAAATGTTTGAAGCTACTGACTGAATGAAAGGAGCTGGCATCTCACTCTCTTTGAATCTTCTTTATCATGCTAGGATTAGCAGGAAAAAGCAAAAAATTTCAGAATTGCACCTTGCAATGTGGAGATATTACTGTTTGTGCATTTACAATATTCATTGATTTTTGCCATTGAAAAACGTTTTTCATATACCAGAAATGTTTGAAGCTACTGACTGAATGAAAGGAGCTGGCGTCTCACTCTCTTTGAATCTTCTTTATCATGCTAGGATTAACAGGAAAAAGCAAAAAATTTCAGAATTGCACCTTGCAATGTGGAGATATTACTGTTTGTGCATTTACAATATTCATTGATTTTTGCCATTGAATAACGTCCAGAAATGTTTGAAGCTACTGACTGAATGAAAGGAGCTGGCATCTCACTCTCTTTGAATCTTCTTTATCATGCTAGGATTAGCAGGAAAAAGCAAAAAATTTCAGAATTGCACCTTGCAATGTGGAGATATTACTGTTTGTGCATTTACAATATTCATTGATTTTTGCCATTGAAAAACATGTTTTTCATATACCAGAAATGTTTGAAGCTACTGACTGAATGAAAGGAGCTGGCATCTCACTCTCTTTGAATCTTCTTTATCCTGCTAGGATTAGCAGGAAAAAGCAAAAAATTTCAGAATTGCACCTTGCAATGTGGAGATATTACTGTTTGTGCATTTACAATATTCATTGATTTTTGCCATTGAAAAACATCCAGAAATGTTTGAAGCTACTGACTGAATGAAAGGAGCTGGCATCTCACTCTCTTTGAATCTTCTTTATCATGCTAGGATTAGCAGGAAAAAGCAAAAAATTTCAGAATTGCACCTTGCAATGTGGAGATATTACTGTTTGTGCATTTACAATATTCATTGATTTTTGCCATTGAAAAACGTCCAGAAATGTTTGAAGCTACTGACTGAATGAAAGGAGCTGGCATCTCACTCTCTTTGAATCTTCTTTATCATGCTAGGATTAGCAGGAAAAAGCAAAAAATTTCAGAATTGCACCTTGCAATGTGGAGATATTACTGTTTGTGCATTTACAATATTCATTGATTTTTGCCATTGAAAAACATCATGTTATTCATATACCAGAAATGTTTGAAGCTACTGACTGAATGAAAGGAGCTGGCATCTCACTCTCTTTGAATCTTCTTTATCATGCTAGGATTAACAGGAAAAAGCAAAAAATTTCAGAATTGCACCTTGCAATGTGGAGATATTACTGTTTGTGCATTTACAATATTCATTGATTTTTGCCATTGAAAAACGTCCAGAAATGTTTGAAGCTACTGACTGAATGAAAGGAGCTGGCATCTCACTCTCTTTGAATCTTCTTTATCATGCTAGGATTAGCAGGAAAAAGCAAAAAATTTCAGAATTGCACCTTGCAATGTGGAGATATTACTGTTTGTGCATTTACAATATTCATTGATTTTTGCCATTGAAAAACATGTTTTTCATATACCAGAAATGTTTGAAGCTACTGACTGAATGAAAGGAGCTGGCATCTCACTCTCTTTGAATCTTCTTTATCATGCTAGGATTAACAGGAAAAAGCAAAAAATTTCAGAATTGCACCTTGCAATGTGGAGATATTACTGTTTGTGCATTTACAATATTCATTGATTTTTGCCATTGAAAAACGTCCAGAAATGTTTGAAGCTACTGACTGAATGAAAGGAGCTGGCATCTCACTCTCTTTGAATCTTCTTTATCATGCTAGGATTAGCAGGAAAAAGCAAAAAATTTCAGAATTGCACCTTGCAATGTGGAAATATTACTGTTTGTGCATTTACAATATTCATTGATTTTTGCCATTGAAAAACATGTTTTTCATATACCAGAAATGTTTGAAGCTACTGACTGAATGAAAGGAGCTGGCATCTCACTCTCTTTGAATCTTCTTTATCATGCTAGGATTAGCAGGAAAAAGCAAAAAATTTCAGAATTGCACCTTGCAATGTGGAGATATTACTGTTTGTGCATTTACAATATTCATTGATTTTTGCCATTGAAAAACGTTTTTCATATACCAGAAATGTTTGAAGCTACTGACTGAATGAAAGGAGCTGGCATCTCACTCTCTTTGAATCTTCTTTATCATGCTAGGATTAGCAGGAAAAAGCAAAAAATTTCAGAATTGCACCTTGCAATGTGGAGATATTACTGTTTGTGCATTTACAATATTCATTGATTTTTGCCATTGAAAAACATGTTTTTCATATACCAGAAATGTTTGAAGCTACTGACTGAATGAAAGGAGCTGGCATCTCACTCTCTTTGAATCTTCTTTATCATGCTAGGATTAGCAGGAAAAAGCAAAAAATTTCAGAATTGCACCTTGCAATGTGGAGATATTACTGTTTGTGCATTTACAATATTCATTGATTTTTTGCCATTGAAAAACATGTTTTTCATATACCAGAAATGTTTGAAGCTACTGACTGAATGAAAGGAGCTGGCATCTCACTCTCTTTGAATCTTCTTTATCATGCTAGGATTAGCAGGAAAAAGCAAAAAATTTCAGAATTGCACCTTGCAATGTGGAGATATTACTGTTTGTGCATTTACAATATTCATTGATTTTTGCCATTGAAAAACATGTTTTTCATATACCAGAAATGTTTGAAGCTACTGACTGAATGAAAGGAGCTGGCATCTCACTCTCTTTGAATCTTCTTTATCATGCTAGGATTAACAGGAAAAAGCAAAAAATTTCAGAATTGCACCTTGCAATGTGGAGATATTACTGTTTGTGCATTTACAATATTCATTGATTTTTGCCATTGAAAAACGTCCAGAAATGTTTGAAGCTACTGACTGAATGAAAGGAGCTGGCATCTCACTCTCTTTGAATCTTCTTTATCATGCTAGGATTAGCAGGAAAAAGCAAAAAATTTCAGAATTGCACCTTGCAATGTGGAGATATTACTGTTTGTGCATTTACAATATTCATTGATTTTTGCCATTGAAAAACATGTTTTTCATATACCAGAAATGTTTGAAGCTACTGACTGAATGAAAGGAGCTGGCATCTCACTCTCTTTGAATCTTCTTTATCCTGCTAGGATTAGCAGGAAAAAGCAAAAAATTTCAGAATTGCACTTTGCAATGTGGAGATATTACTGTTTGTGCATTTACAATATTCATTGATTTTTGCCATTGAAAAACATGTTTTTCATATACCAGAAATGTTTGAAGCTACTGACTGAATGAAAGGAGCTGGCATCTCACTCTCTTAGAATCTTCTTTATCATGCTAGGATTAGCAGGAAAAAGCAAAAAATTTCAGAATTGCACCTTGCAATGTGGAGATATTACTGTTTGTGCATTTACAATATTCATTGATTTTTGCCATTGAAAAACATGTTTTTCATATACCAGGAATGTTTGAAGCTACTGACTGAATGAAAGGAGCTGGCATCTCACTCTCTTTGAATCTTCTTTATCCTGCTAGGATTAGCAGGAAAAAGCAAAAAATTTCAGAATTGCACCTTGCAATGTGGAGATATTACTGTTTGTGCATTTACAATATTCATTGATTTTTGCCATTGAAAAACGTCCAGAAATGTTTGAAGCTACTGACTGAATGAAAGGAGCTGGCAACTCACTCTCTTTGAATCTTCTTTATCATGCTAGGATTAGCAGGAAAAAGCAAAAAATTTCAGAATTGCACCTTGCAATGTGGAGATATTACTGTTTGTGCATTTACAATATTCATTGATTTTTGCCATTGAAAAACGTCCAGAAATGTTTGAAGCTACTGACTGAATGAAATGAGCTGGCATCTCACTCTCTTTGAATCTTCTTTATCATGCTAGGATTAGCAGGAAAAAGCAAAAAATTTCAGAATTGCACCTTGCAATGTGGAGATATTACTGTTTGTGCATTTACAATATTCATTGATTTTTGCCATTGAAAAACATCATGTTATTCATATACCAGAAATGTTTGAAGCTACTGACTGAATGAAAGGAGCTGGCATCTCACTCTCTTTGAATCTTCTTTATCATGCTAGGATTAGCAGGAAAAAGCAAAAAATTTCAGAATTGCACCTTGCAATGTGGAGATATTACTGTTTGTGCATTTACAATATTCATTGATTTTTGCCATTGAAAAACATGTTTTTCATATACCAGAAATGTTTGAAGCTACTGACTGAATGAAAGGAGCTGGCATCTCACTCTCTTTGAATCTTCTTTATCATGCTAGGATTAGCAGGAAAAAGCAAAAAATTTCAGAATTGCACCTTGCAATGTGGAGATATTACTGTTTGTGCATTTACAATATTCATTGATTTTTGCCATTGAAAAACATGTTTTTCATATACCAGAAATGTTTGAAGCTACTGACTGAATGAAATTAGCTGGCATCTCACTCTCTTAGAATCTTCTTTATCATGCTAGGATTAGCAGGAAAAAGCAAAAAATTTCAGAATTGCACCTTGCAATGTGGAGATATTACTGTTTGTGCATTTACAATATTCATTGATTTTTGCCATTGAAAAACATGTTTTTCATATACCAGGAATGTTTGAAGCTACTGACTGAATGAAAGGAGCTGGCATCTCACTCTCTTTGAATCTTCTTTATCCTGCTAGGATTAGCAGGAAAAAGCAAAAAATTTCAGAATTGCACCTTGCAATGTGGAGATATTACTGTTTGTGCATTTACAATATTCATTGATTTTTGCCATTGAAAAATGTCCAGAAATGTTTGAAGCTACTGACTGAATGAAAGGAGCTGGCATCTCACTCTCTTTGAATCTTCTTTATCATGCTAGGATTAGCAGGAAAAAGCAAAAAATTTCAGAATTGCACCTTGCAATGTGGAGATATTACTGTTTGTGCATTTACAATATTCATTGATTTTTGCCATTGAAAAACATCATGTTATTCATATACCAGAAATGTTTGAAGCTACTGACTGAATGAAAGGAGCTGGCATCTCACTTTGAATCTTCTTTATCATGCTAGGATTAGCAGGAAAAAGCAAAAAATTTCAGAATTGCACCTTGCAATGTGGAGATATTACTGTTTGTGCATTTACAATATTCATTGATTTTTGCCATTGAAAAACATGTTTTTCATATACCAGAAATGTTTGAAGCTACTGACTGAATGAAAGGAGCTGGCATCTCACTCTCTTTGAATCTTCTTTATCATGCTAGGATTAGCAGGAAAAAGCAAAAAATTTCAGAATTGCACCTTGCAATGTGGAGATATTACTGTTTTTGCATTTACAATATTCATTGATTTTTGCCATTGAAAAACATCCAGAAATGTTTGAAGCTACTGACTGAATGAAAGGAGCTGGCATCTCACTCTCTTTGAATCTTCTTTATCATGCTAGGATTAGCAGGAAAAAGCAAAAAATTTCAGAATTGCACCTTGCAATGTGGAGATATTACTGTTTGTGCATTTACAATATTCATTGATTTTT